>NC_059256.1:13005285-13007395 GCF_017591435.1 Portunus trituberculatus | reverse complement strand
CCCTCCCCGCACAGTGTGTCAGTTTTCTTCGTTCTCTTTCATATTGGTGTGGAAACTTAAGTGTCAATGGCACGTAAACATCAAATATCCCCAGTCAATATAGCCCTTATTGACTCACTCCGGAAGGTGGTTTTGGCTCTAAGCATATTTCAAAGGAGACAGGACTCCTACTAAGAACAGTACAACGCTGGTTGAAGCGATGCAGAGACAATACCGGAAAATTAGCACCAGTGAAGAAAACTGCCCTGGACGCAGCCGTATTTTATCAAAGAGGACACTGACACTGATTAAGCGTCAGCTAAGTGTCTCGCCATTCCTCACAGGAAGAGACCACTACTACTACTACCTACTACTACTACCTACTACTACTACTACTGCTACTGCTGCTGCTGCTACTGCTGCTGCTGCTGCTACTGCTACTACTACTACTACTACTACTACTACTACTACTACTACTACTACTACCACTAGTACAGCATAATTAAGTTTGGCATATATTTTAATCCATCGGTCAATTCAGTTTCTTTATAGTTTCCTTCAAATTTCGATGAGCTTTGTATTGAGAGTTGAAGGGGAGACTAGACTATTCTACCTAACTCCTTCGATGCCACACTATGTTCCAAACCAAATCGACTATTTTGACTATGAAGGAAGGGAGGCAGGAGAGTCAGAATTGGAGAGAAGGTGGAGGAAACATGGAGGAAAGTCTGTGTAGGTGGAGGTAAGTGGAGGTAACTCGTGGAGGGAGATATGGAGGAAAGAAACACATGTAAAGCTATAGAAACCACACGCTAATAAAGAGGTTGACATCATTAAGGTCTAAATTATTACTAGCTAACACCGCAGTCTCTTCCTTAAGGCCCCGGGAACACTGCACTGGCTATAAGGTCGTTGTCACTGTAGAAGCCAATAAGATTTTCAGCCTTCCAGACAGAAATTGTGTTTTATTAAATGTTTAGATTTTATAACGGAAAAAAATATATATATATATATATATATATATATATATATATATATATATATATATATATATATATATATATATATATATATATATATATATATATATATATTTTGTGGTGTTGGTGTTGCTTGCCCTGGCTCCTTTCGTAAAGTGGCTTGTACATGTCTGGGGAGGAGAAGAAATAGCTCGGTATAGTGTTTGGTGAGAGTTCTGAGAAGTGGTCGTCGCAGAATGTTCTGGGAGCTATTTTCCAATAGAGTCTTGGCGTGTAGCGGGTTTTGTGGTGTTGCTTGCCCTGGCTCTTTTCGTAAAGTGGCTTATACATGTCTGGGGAGGAGAAGAAATAGCTCCGTATAGTGATGGGATTTAGTGATATTTTAAGAAAAATATTGGAAAGCGATGGGCCATCGAGGTATGAAATTTTAGGCAAAATATCAGTATTATACATCACTTATTTGGTGATGGTGCTTCACTTAATAGTGATGGTGATGGTGATATTTCACGGAAAAGTTTGGATTGTGATGGTGTTCACTGTGTATCACTGGTGTTTATGTTTTGGACTTAGAAAAATTTTGGCTTACCTTGTGTGGAGTAGTAAGGGAGGTCGTCCGGTGTATCGCTATTCCAAATACTACGCGATTGTCCGCCATCACTTTTCTTTATATAGTCTTTTTCTGCGAAGCGCTTCGCAGAAAAAGACTATATAATGAAAAGTGATACACAGTGCAAGGGCAAGGGCAAGAAGTTTGGTTAAGATCATTGATGAATATTAGGAAGAGAGGGGGTGACAGAACAGAACCCTGAGAAACACCACTGTTAATAGATTTAGGAGAAGAGCAGTGGCTGTCTACCACGGTTGCAATAGAACGGTCGGAAAGGAAACTTGAGATGAAGTTACAGAGAGAAGGATAGAAGCCGTAGGAGGGCAGTTTTGAAATCAAATTTTGAAATCGCTCTCTCTCTCTCTCTCTCTCTCTCTCTCTCTCTCTCTCTCTCTCTCTCTCTCTCTGACCAATAGCTTGGCTTCATATATGTGACGTCAAATCAGCTGGGTGGAGGAGCAGAGAAGTGGGAGCCGGGAATCGAGGCGAGCGCGAGGGACGGTTTCTCGGGGACAGTGCCGAAAGTTCATTTAATATTATTATT
>NC_059256.1:12995285-13000285 GCF_017591435.1 Portunus trituberculatus | reverse complement strand
ATTCAAGGTGGGGCCGCACCTGTGCCTTGTACAGCAGCAGTCTCCCTTCCTGTCGAGGAAACTGGCGATCCTTCTGAGAGCGGAGATCCTGTGAGAGGCTTTCTTGGCAATGGTTTTGACATGCCTGTCAAACCTCAGCCCTCGATCCACCTCCACTCCAAGTATCTTGACGTCATCTTGGAGTGGGAGAGCAGCAGCGCCAAAAGACAACTTTCCTGCCATTGCTGCCATGGCGGCTGGGGACCGAGAGACAACCATTGCTTGTGTCTTCTCCGGCGCGAATGTCACTTGCCAGCGAGCACCCCACTCCTTTATCACTCGTAGCTGCTGATTGATGGCCTCAGCAGCCCGCCCACTGTCCTGGCGTGGATAGGTATAGGAGAGGGTGCAGTCATCAGCATAGGCCATGACTCCTGGCAGTAGCTGGAGAAGATCATCCACGTAGATATTCCACAGGAGTGGGCCAAGAATTGAACCCTGTGGCACTGATGCCTCCACAGGCAGGGACTCAGATGTTTGCCCGTTGACAACCACCTTGAGGCTTCTGTCCTGCAGGTAATTTCCCAAGAGTCGTAGCAAGCCACCCTGGATGCCTTTAGCACGAAGCTTTTCTAGTAATCCGCTGTGCCATACTTTATCAAAAGCTCCTGCTATGTCCAAAGCAACCACTATAGTGTCCTTGCCGTCGTCGAGGGCGTCCTGCCAATGCCTGGTGAGAAGCATCATTAGGTCGGAGGTTGACCTTCCAGGTCTGAACCCAAACTGTTGGTCTGAGAGGAGGACATTGTCCTTGAGATGGCTACACACCACCTCTGCCACGACCCTCTCAAACACTTTACCCACCACTGAAAACAGGGATATGGGTCTGTAGTTTTTGGGTCCGTCCTGAGCTTTTTTGTGTACGGGAACTACTGAGCCTCCTTCCACACTGAAGGCCAGACGTTTTCCTGTACACAAGTTGTGAAGACTTGGGTGAGAGGGGCAGCCAGTTCCTGGGAGCATCGCTTCAGCAGGTGCGGGCTGATGTCATCAGGGCCGGTGGCTTTCTGTGTGTCCAGCCCCGCAATAATCGCTTCACCTGCTGATGCGTCACCTCCACCATGGTGACAGTCTTCTCACATTGCTGGACCAGCTGAGGCGGTGGCTGCTGTGGATTCCGACCTTCATTTTTCCAGCAAACAAGGAAGCCAGCAACTGTGCCCTCTCCTTACTGCTGGTGGCGACAGTACCGTCCTGCTTGCTGAGGGAGGGATGGATTCTTGGTGGCCAGTTCCTTGTTTGTCCTTAACAAGAGACCACCAAGTTTTGTTTCCTACGCCAGTGCCACACAGTCCACAGAGTCGAGGATGACTTTTATCCGAGACTCTAGCAGTACAGACAGACACACCGGACGGACCTATCCTTATAGCCACAAGCTACCTCCCCGACGACCTTACTTACCCCACCCAGACTTCCTTCGTCTTCTACGCAGACAGACACCAGTCTTCTTAGTAGGAGATTTAAATGCACGACACCCCTACCTGGGGTACACTTCCACCAACCAGGTAGGGAGAGACATAGTAGACTACTTTCGCCGACAGACTGCTTGCCACATCGGACCTCATTTCCCAACCTTTTTCAGCCACCAAACATCGTCATCACCTGACATAGCTCTTACCAATAGAGCCAACTTTCTCCATTACTCCTTGTCACCAGGACCTCTGACGACTAGCGACCATGTTCCTATTATCCTTGACATTTCCACATCTCCGCTTCTTACCCCTATTCCACAGACATTTAGTTACAACAGGACCGACTGGGACGCTTTCAAAGCGGACGACGCATTACGGATGACGGACCTTCCAGACATCTCTTACGGTTCCCTAGAGGAAATCGACGACGCACTAGAAACATGGATGACCACTGTCAGGACGACTGCGGTCCGATACATACCACAAACGACATACAAACTTAAGTCCGCCCTCGGCCTTCTCGGGCTACGCAGCTGCTCAGAATTCAGTTTCGAGCACTGCGAGACAGAGCAATGCTGAGAGGATGGAACCGTGACGATTTCAGGCGGTACAACCAGCTAAAGGTTGCACTGCAGGACGTACGACAGACTGAGGCTAGAGAGCACTGGGGAAGGAAGTTGGCTGGCCTAGCTGCCAACTACCGAGACCCGAGGAAGTTTTGGCGGGAGCTAAAGCGTCTCTCCGGGAAGACTTCAGGACAAGACAGCTACCTATTAGACCACGCTGGAGACAAGAAGTTTACGAACGCCGACAAAGAACAACTATTCACGTCCATATGGGACCGCATCTACAGAGAAGACTATGACGACGACTTTGATGACAACGACCAGGTGCTGGATTACATGGCAGCCTCCGTGCAAAGAACCTACCCCTATGAAAACGCCGACCCTGCCCGTCTTACTGGTACTTCCTCCTTAGACTGTCTTATCTCGACTCAGGAACTGGCCTCAGCTATCAAACGCGGCAGGCCGACGTGTCCTGGGGCGAGTAAGATTAACAGTAGTATACTCGCATCTTTCAGATTCTGCCTTTTCCAGACTGCGGGATATCTTCAATGCTGCACTGTCCGCTGGTTACTTCCCCGACGGGTTCAAGCAGGCCGAGATGAGGATGATTCCGAAGGCCGGCAAGCCTCCCACAAGACCGGAGAACTACCGGCCCATCTCCCTGCTTGAGGTACCGGGGAAGTTGCTGGAAAGGATTGTCACCTCGCGGCTACGCATCTATCTGGAGATGGGTAACTACCTTCATCCGGCGCAGTATGGCTTCAGAAGTGGGAGGGGCACCGTGCACGCCATTGCACTGGCCACGGAGACTATGGCCCTGCACCAGGCCAACAGCTTCCGCTGTAACTTGGTTCTGAGGGACGTAAGTAAGGCGTTTGACCGGGTCTGGCATCTAGGATTGAAGTACAAGATACTTCGCCTGGGTCTGCCTGGCCCGGTTGAGCGCCTGCTTTGTGATTTCCTCGAGGATAGGACAGCCAGGGTGAGAGTGGGGCCACATCGGCCCACCTTTCCCCCTGGCCACAGGAGTCCCACAGGGAAGTGTGCTGTCACCCACTCTCTATAACATCTACACCAGCGACTGCCCTCTCGCAGGCGCTGGTATTAACATACTGTATGCCGATGATGTTTCACAGGTTGTTCACCATCCAGGCCGCTCCAGTAGAATGACGAACGCCCGTACCAGCAGAGAGATCACCCGCGTCAACGCCTTCGAGAAGGAGTGGAGGATCAGGACCAACATGGCCAAGTTCACTGTGATTCCCTTGCTACAAAAACCCCCGCACCACTGTTTGTGGATGGGGATGACATTGAGTTCAGTCCCAGGGGCTCACTCCTGGGACTGTCTGTGGCCTCTATGGGATACACCTCTCACGTGTCCCAAAGGGTAGCAAGAGCAAAGTCAGCCCTCGCCAGGTTGTACCGCTTTAGGGACTTGGCCACTGGTCTTAAACTCCATCTAGTAAAAGCTCTAGTTCTACCTATTCTCTCTTATCCTCCTGTTCCTCTGCATGCACTCTCCAGAACAGCTATCAGCAGATTGCAGAAAGTGCAGAACAGCGCCCTGAGGTTCGCCTTCGGTACCAGATGGGACGACTTCACCACCTCGGCATCGCTTCACGAGGCCGCGTCCCTCCCAGCCCTCAACGTCAGACTCCATGAGATGGCCACCAAGGTTTGGGAACGAATGGAGGACGAGGGCTGGGACCAGTACCGTGAACTACAGGCCCTGCACGAGGAGACTCCAGACAGGCAGCACGCTTGGTTCCCAAGAAGTCTCCTACAGTTGCAAGAAGGAGAACCAGAGCCAAGATACAGGTGAAAGTTAAAATTCCGTTTACATTAGTCCACCTCCATATATAAATTACATCACCTGTGTCAATTCACGCTTCACTCCCATTACTTTGATTTTGTACTTGTAAATATTACATCCCAAACAGAAACTTCATCCCGGCTTCTTCATGCCACCATTCGACCTGCGAACTACGAAATGCGATGCTGACTGGGAGAGGGCCTGCAACCTATCGAGAGACGAGAGACGAAGACCAGGGAGATGACGGTGCAGCGGATCAGCGAAGACAAGGCACCTCGGGGACCTGCCAGGACTGATGACATCTCCAGATGACACCGACGGCAACCCCAGTGCCGGTTCCTTCGGTGTAGCTCCCCCCTCACGCCCTACGCCCTGAGTTGCTGGGACACTGGCCTACGTTCCAGCAAGGGGTACCTGACCTCCGGGATGCTTGCAAAACTCCCGGCAGTGGGGCTGAGATCCAGGGACGCACAGATGAGGGATCGTGCCGGGACGGACATCGTGCCGACGTCACCCACGGCTGCCCTACGAACCACGTCTTCGCCACCGGCCACCGACTGTGACCATACCGTGCCAGCCGCATGGCTGCAGGGTTCACCGATTGCGACCACTAACCGATAAAGACATTCCTTTTGTGCCACTACATGTGAAAGGATACTCATGTGTGTGAACTTTTCTGTGAACTTTTCATTGAACTTTTCATTGTACATACATGTATATTTAGCTATTTTTCTCATTAACCAGTATCTCATCCACAGCAGCACGGGTGGTTTTCCCCCGGGAGCTCCGGTTTCCACCCAGAAGTCATCTGTGCTGCTGTGGGAAGGGGTAACCACTAACATGTACTTACCTGTAGCCTTCTGTAGACTGTACAATTAATGTATGTATTAAGGATGATATAAGGATTCATGTAACCCTGCCCTTTCTCACTCTCTCACAGCAGTATGGGTGGTTTTCCTCCGGGAACCCGGTTTCCACCCTTGACCCATCACGTACTGCCCTGTGACATTCATCACTTTACAGCAGCAGGCCGGACCGCCCGGCAACTTTTAACTCCTACTGTATTTCTATATTTCCTAGCTTTTTCTTCCAGTGTACCAGTCTTGGTACACTCTACCCCTTCACTTGTAACCCCTCTTACTAAATAAACTTTTGAAACTTTTGAAACTT
>NC_059256.1:12977006-12994785 GCF_017591435.1 Portunus trituberculatus | reverse complement strand
GAGATGGACAGGGTTTGAAAGTGACTATTTTTGACTTGTTTTGACTATGAAGGAAGGGAGGTAGGGTAGTCAAATTTGGAGAGAAGGTGGTGGAGACATGGAGGAAGGTCTGTGTGGGAGGAGAAATGTGGAGGTAACTTGTGGAGGGAGATATGGAGGAAAGATTTGGAGGGTGTGTAGAGAAGAAATTGAAAAAATATCTAGTTTTCAGTTGAGACTATCATAGAAAAGTACTATTTTAACTATGAAGGAAGGGAGGTAGGATAGTCAAAATTGGAGAGAAGGTGGTGGAGACATGGAGGAAGGTCTGTGTGGGAGGAGAAATGTGGAGGTAACTTGTGGAGGGAGATATGGAGGAAAGATTTGGAGGGTGTGTAGAGAAAAATTTGAAAAAATATCTAGTTTTCAGTTGAGACTATCATAGAAAAGTACTATTTTAACTATGAAGGAAGGGAGGTAGGATAGTCAAAATTGGAGAGAAGGTGGAGGAGACATGGAGGAAGGTCTGTGTGGGAGGAGAAATGTGGAGGTAACTTGTGGAGGGAGATATGGAGGAAAGATTTGAGGGTGTGAGAGAAAAATGAAAAATATCTGGTTTTCAGTTGAGACTATCATAGAAAACTACTATTTTAACTATGAAGGAAGGGAGGTAGGATAGTCAAAATTGGAGAGAATGTGGTGGAGACATGGAGGAAGGTCTGTGTGGGAGGAGAAATGTGGAGGTAACTTGTGGAGGGAGATATGGAGGAAAGATTTGGAGGGTGTGTAGAGAAGAAATTGAAAAAATATCTGGTTTTCAGTTGAGACTATCATAGAAAAGTACTATTTTAACTATGAAGGAAGCGAGGTAGGATAGTCAAAATTGGAGAGAAGGTGGAGGAAACATGGAGGAAGGTCTGTGTGGGAGGAGAAATGTGGAGGTAACTTGTGGAGGGAGATATGGAGGAAAGATTTGGAGGGTGTGTAGAGAAAAAATTGAAAAAATATCTGGTTTTCAGTAGAGACTATTGTAGAAAACTACTATTTTAACTATGAAGGAAGGGAGGTAGGATAGTCAAAATTGGAGAGAAGGTGGAGGAAACATGGAGGAAGGTCTGTGAGGAGGGACACGCATGGAGGTAACTTGTGGAGGGAGATATGGAGGAAAGATTTGAGGAGAGTGAAAAATGAAAAAATATCTGGTTTTCAGTTGAGACTATCTAACGTTTTGACTATTTTAACTATGAAGGAAGGGAGGTAGGATAGTCAAAATTGGAGAGAAGGTGGAGGAAACATGGAGGAAAGTCTGTGAGGGAGGAGAAATGTGGAGGTAACTTGTGGAGGGAGATATGGAGGAAAGATTTGGAGTGGTGGAGAGAAAAAATGAAAAAATGTCTGGTTTTATCTGAGACTATTGTAGAAAACTACTATTTTAACTATGAAGGAAGGGAGGTAGGATAGTCAAAATTGGAGAGAAGGTGGAGGAGACATGGAGGAAGGTCTGTGTAGGTGGAGGTAAGTGGAGGTAACTTGTGGAGGGAGATATGGAGGAAAGATTTGGAGGGCGTGTAGAGAAGAAATTGAAAAAATATCTAGTTTTCAGTTGAGACTATCATAGAAAACTACTATTTTAACTATGAAGGAAGGGAGGTAGGATAGTCAAAATTGGAGAGAAGGTGGAGGAAACATTGAGGAAAGTCTGTGAGGGAGGAAAAACATGGAGGTAACTTGTGGAGGGAGATATGGAGGAAAAAATAGACTGATGGAGGAAAAAATATCTGCTTGTGATGTGAAATAGTCTAACATTTTTACTATTTTAACTATGAAGGAAAGGAGGTAGGAGACTCAAAACTGGAGGAGAGGTGGAGGAAACATGGAGGAAACTCTGTGAGGAAGGACACACTCATAGCTAACACTCGGAGAGAAACACGTAGGCATTTACAAAACTATCTCTTTACAGGTTGAGCTGAGCGGCGCGAGAGTTGAAGTAGACAGGTTGAAAGACAGACTCAGCCAGCTCGGTGACTTAAAAGGACAAGTTATTGCACTCAGAGAGAAAGTAAGTCTTGATCCTAATCTTTGCAATAATTCACTCCATATACCCTGGGAGGCACTGGGAGAGGCTGGGAGGCACTGAGAGAGGCTGGGATGCACTGAGAGAGGCTGGGAGGCACTGAGAGAGGCTGGGAGGCACTGGGAGAGGCTGAGAGGCACTGGAAGAGGCTGGGATGCACTGGGAGAGGCTGGGAGGCACTGGGAGAGGCTGGGAGGCACTGAGAGAGGCTGAGAGGCACTGAGAGAGGCTGGGAGGCACTGGAAGAGGCTGGAAGGCACTGGGAGAGGCTGGGAGGGCACTGGAAGAGGCTGGGAGGCACTGGGAGAGGCTGGGAGGCACTGGGAGAGGCTGGGAGGCACTGGGAGGCTGGGAGGCACTGGAGAGGCTGAGAGGCACTGGAAGAGGCTGGGAGGCACTGGAGAGGCTGGGAGGCACTGGGAGAGGCTGAGAGGCACTGAGAGAGGCTGGGATGCACTGGGAGAGGCTGGGAGGCACTGAGAGGCTGGGAGGCACTGAGAGGCTGGGAGGCACTGGGAGGCTGGGAGGCACTGGGAGGCTGGGAGGCACTGGGAGAGGCTGGGATGCACTGAGAGGCTGGGAGGCACTGGGAGAGGCTGGGAGGCACTGGAGAGGCTGGGAGAGGCTGGGAGAGGCTGGGATGCACTGGGAGAGGCTGGGAGGCACTGGAGAGGCTGGGAGGCACTGGAGAGGCTGAGAGGCACTGGGAGGCTGGGAGGCACTGGAGAGGCTGGGAGGCACTGGGAGGCTGGGAGGCACTGGGAGAGGCTGGGAGGCACTGGAGAGGCTGGGAGGCACTGGAGAGGCTGGGAGGCACTGAGAGGCTGGGATGCACTGGGAGAGGCTGGGAGGCACTGAGAGGCTGGGAGGCACTGAGAGAGGCTGGGAGGCACTGGAGAGGCTGGGAGGCACTGAGAGGCTGGGAGGCACTGGAGAGGCTGGGAGGCACTGGGAGAGGCTGGGAGGCACTGGGAGAGGCTGGGAGGCACTGGGAGAGGCTGGGAGGCACTGGGAGAGGCTGAGAGGCACTGGGAGAGGCTGGGAGGCACTGGGAGGCTGGGAGGCACTGGGAGAGGCTGGGAGGCACTGGAGAGGCTGGGATGCACTGGGAGAGGCTGGGAGGCACTGGGAGAGGCTGAGAGGCACTTGGAGAGGCTAGGAGGCACTGGGAGAGGCTGGGATGCACTTGGAAAGGCTGGGAGGCACTTGGAGAGGCTGGGAGGCACTGGAGAGGCTGGGAGGCACTGGGAGGCTGGGAGGCACTGGGAGAGGCTGAGAGGCACTGGGAGAGGCTGGGAGGCACTGGGAGAGGCTGGGAGGCACTGAGAGAAGGCTGAGAGGCACTGGGAGACTGGGAGGCACAGGGTGAGGCTGGGAGGCACTGAGAGAGGCTGGGATGCACTGAGAGAGGCTGGGAGGCACTGGAAGAGGCTGGGAGGCACTGGGAGGCTGGGAGGCACTGGGAGAGGCTGGGAGGCACTTAGAAAGGCACTGGGAGAGGCTGGTGTCTTAAAACATTAATTAACTCTCTCTCTCTCTCTCTCTCTCTCTCTCTCTCTCTCTCTCTCTCTCTCTCTCTCTCTCTCTCTCTCTCACAGGTGAAAGTTGATGGCAGTTCGTATCTTTCTTAGTGTGAAGTTTGTCTTCAATAATGGACCTAATATTCAAGGTGAGAGAGAGAGAGAGTTAGAGGTGTTTTTCAAGGTGTAGTGGAAGTTACTGGTGTTTTTCAAGGGTGTAGTGGAAGTTAATGGTGTTTTTCAAGGGTGTAGTGGAAGTTACTGGTGTTTTTCAAGCGTGTAGTGGAAGTTAATGGCATTTTTCAAGGGTGTAGTGGAAGTTATTGGTGTTTTTCAAGGGTGTAGTGGAAGTTATTGGTGTTTTTCAAGGGTGTAGTGGAAGTTATTGGTGTTTTTCAAGGGTGTAGTGGAAGTTATTGGTGTTTTTCAAGGGTGTAGTGGAAGTTATTGGTGTTTTTCAAGGGTGTAGTTGAAGTTATTGGTGTTTTTCAAGGGTGTAGTGGAAGTTAATGGCATTTTTCAAGTTTGTAGCGGAAGTTAATGGCATTTTTCAAGGGTGTAGTGGAAGTTAATGGCATTTTTCAAGGGTGTAGAGGAAGTTAATGGCATTTTTCAAGCGTATAGTGGAAGTTAATGGCATTTTTCAAGCGTATAGCTGAAGTTAATGGCATTTTTCAAGCGTGTAGTGGAAGTTAATGGCATTTTTCAAGCGTGTAGTGGAAGTTAATGGCATTTTTCAAGCGTGTAGTGGAAGTTAATGGCATTTTTCAAGAGTGTAGTTGAAGTTAATGGCATTTTTCAAGCATGTAGTGGAAGTTACAAACAATTTTCCTAACTCAATCAATTTTGTAGATACAGGAAGAGAAGAAAGAAGAAGAAGAAGAAGGAGGAGGAGGACAAGGAGGAGGAAGAGGAGGCTGCAAGAAAGGCTCTCCGACACCTGCAAAATGGCGGACATTATAAAGGCCAGTTGGAGGGCGTGAGAGAGAACAGATTTATATGGAGCAACTTAAACATTGAGCTTGGAATTCAGGTTTGTGTGCGTGTGTGCGTGTGTGTGTGTGTGTGTGTGTGTGTGTGTGTTCCAGTCTCTAAGCTGTGGACACTCTCTAGTGCGCACTTCAAACTGTTGTCTCAGTGTGGACTCAATAAAACTGGACTGTCTTGTTCTGAGCTTCTTACTGGCTCACTTCTAGTGTCATATTCTTCTCTCAGGATCAGTCAAACTGTCATCTAACTGTCCAGATCCCTTTTCTCCTCTCTCTCTCTCTCTTCTTCTCAGTATATAGATCCATAGCCTTTAGTCTCTCCTCTTATGTCATCCTTCAAATTCTGGAGCCACTCAATAAAATCTCGGACAGGAGAAACACTTCCTGAGCTTCTTACTATGCGATCTTGTGCTTCTAGTGTCATATTCTTTCTCTCAGGATGACAAGTTTCTCATTATCCTTTTGAAAAACTCTAGTTGAAGTCCAGTTCTAGAGGCAGGTGACATTTCTGCGTATTAACAGGAGTCTTTTGAAACTCTAGTTGAAGTAATAAGGTTTTCTCTAGTTGAAGTTGGGAAGAGTGTTTTGTGGTTCTCTCTCTCTCTAGTTGAAGTAATAAGGGTTTTTAAGAGTGTTTTGTGGTTCTAGAGGCAGCATTTCTCATTATTCAGGAGAAACACTCTTTTGAAAACTAGTTGGAGTAATGGGTTTTAAAGTGTTTTTGTGGTTCTAGAGGCAGAGTGACAACATTTCTGCATTATTAACAGGAGAAACATTCTTTTGAAACTCTAGTTGAAGTAATAAGGGTTTTAAGAGTGTTTTTGTGGTTCTAGAGGCAGAGTGACAACATTTCTGCATTATTAACAGGAGAAACACTCTTTTGAAAGGCTCTAGTTGAAGTAATAAGGGTTTTAAGAGTGTTTTGTGGTTCTAGAGGCAGGTGACAACATTTCTGCATTATTAACAGGAAACACTCTTTTGAAAGGCTCTAGTTGAAGTAATAAGGGTTTTAAGAGTGTTTTTGTGGTTCTAGAGGCAGAGTGACAACATTTCTGCATTATTAACAGGAGAAACACTCTTTTGAAAGGCTCTAGTTGAAGTAATAAGGGTTTTAAGAGTGTTTTGTGGTTCTAGAGGCAGAGTGACAACATTTCTGCATTATTAACAGGAGAAACACTCTTTTGAAAACTCTAGTTGTAATAAGGGTTTTTAAGAGTGTTTTGTGGTTCTAGAGGCAGGACAACATTTCTGCATTATTAACAGGAGAAACACTCTTTTGTCTAGTTGTAATAAGGGTTTAAGAGTGTTTTGTGGTTCTAGAGGCAGAGTGACAACATTTCTGCATTATTAACAGGAGAAACACTCTTTTGCTCTAGTTAATAAGGGTTTCTAAGAGTGTCTTTGTGGTTCTAGAGGCAGAGTGACAACATTTCTGCATTATTAACAGGAGAAACACTCTTTTGAAAGGCTCTAGTTGAAGTAATAAGGGTTTTAAGAGTGTTTTGTGGTTCTAGAGGCAGAGTGACAACATTTCTGCATTATTAACAGGAGAAACACTCTAGTTGAAGTAATAAGGGTTTTAAGAGTGTTTTTGAAAGGCTCTAGTTGAAGTAATAAGGGTTTTAAGAGTGTTTTGTGGTTCTAGAGGCAGAGTGACAACATTTCTGCATTATTAACAGGAGAAACACTCTTTGAAAGGCTCTAGTTGAAGTAATAAGGGTTTTTAAGAGTGTTTTGTGGTTCTAGAGGCAGAGTGACAACATTATTAACAGGAGAAACACTCTTTTGCATTATTAAGTGTTTTGTGGTTCAGGCAGAGTGACAACATTTCTCATTATTAACAGGAGAAACACTCTTTTGAAAGTTCTAGTTAATAAGGGTTTTTAAGAGTGTTTTGTGGTTCTAGAGGCAGAGTGACAACATTTCTGCATTATTAACAGGAGAAACACTCTTTTGAAAGGCTCTAGTTGAAGTAATAAGGGTTTTAAGAGTGTTTTTGTGGTTCTAGAGGCAGAGTGACAACATTTCTGCATTATTAACAGGAGAAACACTCTTTGAAAGGCTCTAGTTGAAGTAATAAGGGTTTTAAGAGTGTTTTGTGGTTCTAGAGGCAGAGTGACAACATTTCTGCATTATTAACAGGAGAAACACTCTTTGAAAGGCTCTAGTTGAAGTAATAAGGGTTTTAAGAGTGTTTTGTGGTTCTAGAGGCAGAGTGACAACATTTCTGCATTATTAACAGGAGAAACACTCTTTTGAAAGGCTCTAGTTGAAGTAATAAGGGTTTTTAAGAGTGTTTTGTGGTTCTAGAGGCAGAGTGACAACACATTATTAACAGGAGAAACACTCTTTTGAAAGGCTCTAGTTGAAGTAATAAGGGTTTTAAGAGTGTTTTGTGGTTCTAGAGGCAGAGTGACAACATTTCTGCATTATTAACAGGAGAAACACTCTTTTGAAAGGCTCTAGTTGAAGTAATAAGGGTTTTAAGAGTGTTTTGTGGTTCTAGAGGCAGAGTGACAACATTTCTGCATTATTAACAGGAGAAACACTCTTTTGAAAGGCTCTAGTTGAAGTAATAAGGGTTTTAAGAGTGTTTTGTGGTTCTAGAGGCAGAGTGACAACATTTCTGCATTATTAACAGGAGAAACACTCTTTTGAAAGGCTCTAGTTGAAGTAATAAGGGTTTTTAAGAGTGTTTTGTGGTTCTAGAGGCAGAGTGACAACATTTCTGCATTATTAACAGGAGAAACACTCTTTTGAAAGGCTCTAGTTGAAGTAATAAGGGTTTTAAGAGTGTTTTGTGGTTCTAGAGGCAGAGTGACAACATTTCTGCATTATTAACAGGAGACAACATTTCTGCATTATTAACAGGAGAAACACTCTTTGAAAGGCTCTAGTTGAAGTAATAAGGGTTTTAAGAGTGTTTTGTGGTTCTAGAGGCAGAGTGACAACATTTCTGCATTATTAACAGGAGAAACACTCTTTTGAAACTCTAGTTGAAGTAATAAGGGTTTTAAGAGTGTTTTGTGGTTCTAGAGGCAGAGTGACAACATTTCTGCATTATTAACAGGAGAAACACTCTTTGAAAGGCTCTAGTTGAAGTAATAAGGGTTTTAAGAGTGTTTTGTGGTTCTAGAGGCAGAGTGACAACATTTCTGCATTATTAACAGGAGAAACACTCTTTTGAAAGGCTCTAGTTGAAGTAATAAGGGTTTTAAGAGTGTTTTGTGGTTCTAGAGGCAGAGTGACAACATTTCTGCATTATTAACAGGAGAAACACTCTTTTGAAAGGCTCTAGTTGAAGTAATAAGGGTTTTAAGAGTGTTTTGTGGTTCTAGAGGCAGAGTGACAACATTTCTGCATTATTAACAGGAGAAACACTCTTTTGAAAGGCTCTAGTTGAAGTAATAAGGGTTTTAAGAGTGTTTTGTGGTTCTAGAGGCAGAGTGACAACATTTCTGCATTATTAACAGGAGAAACACTCTTTTGAAAGGCTCTAGTTGAAGTAATAAGGGTAATAAGGGTTTTAAGAGTGTTTTGTGGTTCTAGAGGCAGAGTGACAACATTTCTGCATTATTAACAGGAGAAACACTCTTTTGAAAGGCTCTAGTTGAAGTAATAAGGGTTTTTAAGAGTGTTTTGTGGTTCTAGAGGCAGAGTGACAACATTTCTGCATTATTAACAGGAGAAACACTCTTTTGAAAGGCTCTAGTTGAAGTAATAAGGGTTTTAAGAGTGTTTTTGTGGTTCTAGAGGCAGAGTGACAACATTTCTGCATTATTAACAGGAGAAACACTCTTTTGAAAGGCTCTAGTTGAAGTAATAAGGGGTTTTAAGAGTGTTTTGTGGTTCTAGAGGCAGAGTGACAACATTTCTGCATTATTAACAGGAGAAACACTCTTTTGAAAGGCTCTAGTTGAAGTAATAAGGGTTTTAAGAGTGTTTTGTGGTTCTAGAGGCAGAGTGACAACATTTCTGCATTATTAACAGGAGAAACACTCTTTTGAAAGGCTCTAGTTGAAGTAATAAGGGTTTTAAGAGTGTTTTGTGGTTCTAGAGGCAGAGTGACAACATTTCTGCATTATTAACAGGAGAAACACTCTTTTGAAAGGCTCTAGTTGAAGTAATAAGGGTTTTAAGAGTGTTTTGTGGTTCTAGAGGCAGAGTGACAACATTTCTGCATTATTAACAGGAGAAACACTCTTTTGAAAGGCTCTAGTTGAAGTAATAAGGGTTTTAAGAGTGTTTTGTGGTTCTAGAGGCAGAGTGACAACATTTCTGCATTATTAACAGGAGAAACACTCTTTTGAAAGGCTCTAGTTGAAGTAATAAGGGTTTTAAGAGTGTTTTGTGGTTCTAGAGGCAGAGTGACAACATTTCTGCATTATTAACAGGAGAAACACTCTTTTGAAAGGCTCTAGTTGAAGTAATAAGGGTTTTAAGAGTGTTTTGTGGTTCTAGAGGCAGAGTGACAACATTTCTGCATTATTAACAGGAGAAACACTCTTTTGAAAGGCTCTAGTTGAAGTAATAAGGGTTTTAAGAGTGTTTTGTGGTTCTAGAGGCAGAGTGACAACATTTCTGCATTATTAACAGGAGAAACACTCTTTTGAAAGGCTCTAGTTGAAGTAATAAGGGTTTTAAGAGTGTTTTGTGGTTCTAGAGGCAGAGTGACAACATTTCTGCATTATTAACAGGAGAAACACTCTTTTGAAAGGCTCTAGTTGAAGTAATAAGGGTTTTAAGAGTGTTTTGTGGTTCTAGAGGCAGAGTGACAACATTTCTGCATTATTAACAGGAGAAACACTCTTTTGAAAGGCTCTAGTTGAAGTAATAAGGGTTTTAAGAGTGTTTTGTGGTTCTAGAGGCAGAGTGACAACATTTCTGCATTATTAACAGGAGAAACACTCTTTTGAAAGGCTCTAGTTGAAGTAATAAGGGTTTTAAGAGTGTTTTGTGGTTCTAGAGGCAGAGTGACAACATTTCTGCATTATTAACAGGAGAAACACTCTTTTGAAAGGCTCTAGTTGAAGTAATAAGGGTTTTAAGAGTGTTTTGTGGTTCTAGAGGCAGAGTGACAACATTTCTGCATTATTAACAGGAGAAACACTCTTGTAGTTGAAGCCATGTTTTGTAGTCTCTCCAGCTTCCACACTACAGCTTCCACCCTGCATAGTCCAATCTGGGGCTTACTAACGACTTATCAATTTCTTCATCATTTCTTTGCCCATGTAGTGAAATGCTACTCCAATATATCATTTTACCAGGTTTTCATGGGTGTGGGAAGGCTGTGGGTGTGGTAACAGGCTTTTAAGGTAACAACAAGGACGTTTTAAAGGGTTTTTTGGGTGTAGGATGTCAAAAAAGCATTAAAACACTCTAAAATAGAAAACACATTGTTAACACACGCACACAAAAAACTCATCAAAACACACAAAAGCACACAAAACACTGAATTGTTAACACAAAACACAAACAAACACACAGAAACACACAAAACACTGTGGAAACAAAACACACACATTAAACACACTCAAAACACAACAATAACACACAAACACACAAACAACACAAAATAACACCAAAGTGTTTAAACACACAAAACACTACATTAAAACATCTCAAACACATAACATTTTTCTGTTCAAACACACTACGTCAACACACTACACGTAACACATAACACACACACACAGTAACAACACAAGACACACACACACAACAAAACACAAACACAAAACACATCTCGAAACACAAACACAAACACACAACAACACACACACAAAACACACACAACACACACATGATTCAACACACACACACACAAACACACACAAAAACACATACAATCATGTCTAACACACAACACAACAACATACACTCAAACACAACACAAACACACATCAGGACAGATAAAACACAAAACACTGAAATACAAAACACACTGACACAACAACAGTAAACACATAACACAACACTCAAAACACAAACACACTAAACACACACACACAACACACACAACACACAACACAGAAAACACAACAAGACACAAGACACACAAAACACACAAACACACAAGACACACAACACACACAACACAGAACACACACAACACACAACACAACACACACACAACAAACACAACAAAACACACAAAACACACACAAACACACAAACACACAAACACAAACACACAAAACACAAACAAACACACAAACACAACAGAAACAGAGGCTAACTACATCAATGTTAAAATTAATGACATTTTGTGTTATGAGTGCATCTGTTTGTCTCTCTCTCTGTGTGTGTTCATACGTTTGTTTTCCCTCCAGCAAGCAGCCACGGAGGGGGAGGAGAGGCTGCAGAAGGTGGAGGAGGAGAGAAGGAGAGAATTGGAAGAGATAGAAGAACGGTGGAGAGAGAAAGAGAAGAAGATAACGTTGGAACACAATTTGAGATGGAGAATTAAGACAAGAAATCGAGAAGGTTCAAGAGGTAAGGCTGGCTCTCTCTCTCTCTCTCTCTCTCTCTCTCTCTCTTGGGGTGTTTTTGGGGTGTTTTGGTGTGTTAAGTGTTTTTGGGTGTTTAATGTGTTTGGGTGTGTTTAAGTGTTTTGTGTTTGTGTGTTTGTGTTTGAGGGTGTTTTTGTGTTTTGTGTTTAAGTGTTTTGTGTGTTTTGGTGTTGGGGTGTTTGGTGTTTTTGTGTTTGAGGTGTTTGAGTGTTTGAGTGTTTTTGTGTGTTTGGGGTGTTTGGTGTGTTTTGGTGTTTTGGTGTGTGTTTTGATGTTTTTGATGTTTTTGAATGTTTGTGTTTTGGGTGTGTTTAGTGTGTTTTGGTGTGTTTTGGGGTGTGTTTATGTGTTTTGTGTGTTGGGTGTTTTGGGTGTTTTGGTGTGTTTGGGGTGTTTTATGTGTTTTGTGTTTTGGTGTTTTTGGTGTGTTTGTATGTTTGGGGTGTTTTGATGTGTTTTAGGATGTTTTGGGGTGTTGGGGTGTTTGATGTGTTTTGGGGTGTTTTGATGTGTTTGGTGTGTTTTTTGTGTTTTGGGTGTTTTGATGTGTTTTGAGTTTGGTGTGTGTTTGTGTGTTTTGGGTGTTTTGGGGTGTTTGATGTGTTTTGGGGTGTTTTGGTGTGTTTTGGGGGGTGTTTTGATGTGTTTTGTGTGTTTTGGGTGTTTTGATGTGTTTTGGCTGTTTGATATGTTTTTTGTGTGTTTTGGGTGTTTTGAAGTGTTTTGTGTGTTTTGAGGTGTTTTGGGGTGTTTGATGTGTTTTGTGTGTTTTGGGGTGTTTGATGTGTTTTGGGTGTTATTAGTGTGTTTGAGGTGTTTTGGTGTGTTTTGTGGTGTTTGAGGTGTTTTGGGGTGTTTTGGTGTGTTTTGGTGTGTTTTGGGTGTTTTGGTGTGTTTTGATGTGTTTTGTGTGTTTTGGGGTTTTTGTGTGTTTTGGTGTATTTTGGGGTGTTTGAGGTGTTTTGGGGTGTTTTGATGTGTTTTGGGGTGTTTTGAAGTGTTTTGGGGTGTTTTGATGTGTTTTGTGTGTTTTGGGTGTTTGATGTGTTTTGGTGTGTTTTGTGTGTTTTGGTGTATTTTGGGTGTTTTGGAATGTTTGATGTGTTTTGTGGTGTTTGGTATGGTTTGGGGTGTTTTGTGTTTTGGTGTGTTTTGATGTGTTATTAGTGTGTTTTGGGGTGTTTGATGTGTTTTGGGTATTTTGGGTGTTTTGGTGTGTTTTGGGTGTTTTGATGTGTTTTAGGGTGTTTGGTGTGTTTAGGTTATTTTATGTGTTTTGGATGTTTTTGTGTGTTTTGGGATGTTTTTGTGTGTTTTGGGGTGTTTTGATGTGTTTTGGGATGTTTTGATGTGTTTTGGGGTGTTTTTATGTGTTTGGGGTGTTTTTGGTGTGTTTTGGGGTGTTTTGATGTGTTTTGGTGTTTTTGGTGTGTTTTGGTATGGTTTGGGGTGTTTTGATGTGTTTTGGGATGTTATGATGTGTTTTGGGGTGGTTTGATGTGTTTTGATGTGTTTTGGGGTGTTTTGGTATGTTTTGGGGTGTTTTGATGTGTTTTGGGGTGTTTTGGTGTGTTTTGATGTGTTTTGGGGTGTTTTTGGTGTGTTTTGGGGCGTTTTGATGTGTTTTAGGGTGTTTAATGTGTTTTGGGATGTTTTGGTGTGATTTTGTGTGTTTTAGGGTGTTTGGTGTGTTTTGATGTGTTTTGTGTGTTTTGGGGTGTTTGATGTGTTTTGGGGTGGTTTGATGTGTTTTGGGGTGTTTTGATGTGTTTGGGGTGTTTTGGGGTGTTTTGAAGTGTTTTGGGTGTTTTGATGTGTTTTGTGTGTTTTGTGTGTTTTGATGTGTTTTTGGGGTGTTTTGATGTGTTTTGGGTGTGTTTAGGGTGTTTTTGTGTTTTCTCTCTCTCTCTCTCTCTCTCTCTCTCTCTCTCTCTCTCTCTCTCTCTCTCTCTCTCTCTCTCTCTCTCTCTCTCTGTGTGTGTGTTAAATATATCTTTCAATTATTTTTAAACGAATTTTATCTGTGACAACATTAATTTTTGTGCAATATTTTAATTTAATCCTCCTCGTCCTCCTCCTCCTCCTCCTCCTCCTCCTCCTCCTCCTCCTCCTCCTCCTCCTCCTCCTCCTCCTCCTCCTCCTCCTCCTCCTCCTCCTCCTCCACAGACCCTGGTAGCCGGCCTGGAGGAGAAAGTGGAGGAGAAACTGAGGGAGAGACTTCAGGACGAGAAAGAAAGAATTGTCAAGATTTTAGAGACAAGTTTTGTCGAGAGGAAAGCACTGAAACGTTGAAGACTGAGATGACGGAGAGGTGAGTGTGTGTGTGTGTGTGTGTGTGTGTGTGTGTGTGTGTGTGTGTGTGTGTGTGTGTTGTAGTTTTCCAAGGCCTGCGGTTGACGTTTCTGTGGCCCCATCTCCAAATCTACACTGTGCACTCTCTGACGCTACGTACTCACTCCAACTGGTCCGCGTCCCAATAATCTCTGCGGGAAACTCGATTTTTTAATATCTCTGGGACATCTTCCGTACCTGAGCTTCTTACTATGCGATCTTGTGCTTCTAGTGTCATATTCTTCTCTCGGGATCAGTTTCTCATTATCCACTTGGTCCAGTCCGTTGGTCCACTCGTAAATGTGTATCAGATCCCTCTCTCTCTCTCTCTCTCTCTCTCTCTTCTCTGTTCCAGCGTTGGTAGATCCATAGCCTTTAGTCTCTCCTCGTATGTCATCCCTTCAAATTCTGGGGCCATTCTTGTGTTTTTGTGGTTCTAGAGGCAGAGTGACAACATTTCTGCATTATTAACAGGAGAAACACTCTTTTGAAAGGCTCTAGTTGAAGTAATAAGGGTTTTTAAGAGTGTTTTTGTGGTTCTAGAGGCAGAGTGACAACATTTCTGCATTATTAACAGGAGAAACACTCTTTTGAAAGGCTCTAGTTGAAGTAATAAGGGTTTTAAGAGTGTTTTGTGGTTCTAGAGGCAGAGTGACAACATTTCTGCATTATTAACAGGAGAAACACTCTTTTGAAAGGCTCTAGTTGAAGTAATAAGGGTTTTAAGAGTGTTTTGTGGTTCTAGAGGCAGAGTGACAACATTTCTGCATTATTAACAGGAGAAACACTCTTTTGAAAGGCTCTAGTTGAAGTAATAAGGGTTTTAAGAGTGTTTTGTGGTTCTAGAGGCAGAGTGACAACATTTCTGCATTATTAACAGGAGAAACACTCTTTTGAAAGGCTCTAGTTGAAGTAATAAGGGTTTTTAAGAGTGTTTTGTGGTTCTAGAGGCAGAGTGACAACATTTCTGCATTATTAACAGGAGAAACACTCTTTTGAAAGGCTCTAGTTGAAGTAATAAGGGTTTTAAGAGTGTTTTGTGGTTCTACAGGCAGAGTGACAACATTTCTGCATTATTAACAGGAGAAACACTCTTTTGAAAGGCTCTAGTTGAAGTAATAAGGGTTTTAAGAGTGTTTTGTGGTTCTAGAGGCAGAGTGACAACATTTCTGCATTATTAACAGGAGAAACACTCTTTTGAAAGGCTCTAGTTGAAGTAATAAGGGTTTTAAGAGTGTTTTGTGGTTCTACAGGCAGAGTGACAACATTTCTGCATTATTAACAGGAGAAACACTCTTTTGAAAACTCTAGTTGAAGTAATAAGGGTTTTTAAGAGTGTTTTTGTGGTTCTAGAGGCAGAGTGACAACATTTCTGCATTATTAACAGGAGAAACACTCTTTTGAAAGGCTCTAGTTGAAGTAATAAGGGTTTTAAGAGTGTTTTTGTGGTTCTACAGGCAGAGTGACAACATTTCTGCATTATTAACAGGAGAAACACTCTTTTGAAAGGCTCTATTTGAAGTAATAAGGGTTTTTAAGAGTGTTTTTGTGGTTCTAGAGGCAGAGTGACAATATTTCTACATTATTAACAGGAGAAACACTCTTTTGAAAGGCTCTAGTTGAAGTAATAAGGGTTTTTAAGAGTGTTTTTGTGCTTCTAGAGGCAGAGTGACAACATTTCTGCATTATTAACAGGAGAAACACTCTTTTGAAAGGCTCTAATTGAAGTAATAAGGGTTTTTAAGAGTGTTTTGTGGTTCTAGAGGCAGAGTGACAACATTTCTGCATTATTAACAGGAGAAACACTCTTTTGAAAGGCTCTAGTTGAAGTAATAAGGGTTTTAAGAGTGTTTTGTGGTTCTAGAGGCAGAGTGACAACATTTCTGCATTATTAACAGGAGAAACACTCTTTTGAAAGGCTCTAGTTGAAGTAATAAGGGTTTTAAGAGTGTTTTGTGGTTCTAGAGGCAGAGTGACAATATTTCTACATTATTAACAGGAGAAACACTCTTTTGAAAGGCTCTAGTTGAAGTAATAAGGGTTTTAAGAGTGTTTTGTGGTTCTAGAGGCAGAGTGACAACATTTCTGCATTATTAACAGGAGAAACACTCTTTTGAAAGGCTCTAATTGAAGTAATAAGGGTTTTAAGAGTGTTTTGTGGTTCTAGAGGCAGAGTGACAACATTTCTGCATTATTAACAGGAGAAACACTCTTTTGAAAGGCTCTAGTTGAAGTAATAAGGGTTTTTAAGAGTGTTTTTGTGGTTCTAGAGGCAGTGACAATATTTCTGCATTATTAACAGGAGAAACACTCTTTTGAAAGGCTCTAGTTGAAGTAATAAGGGTTTTTAAGAGTGTTTTTGTGGTTCTAGAGGCAGAGTGACAACATTTCTACATTATTAACTCTCTCTCTCTCTCTCTCTCTCTCTGCAGGCTGAGGGAGGAGAAGGAGGAGGCCGTGAAGGAGGAGAGAGAGAGTGTGAGAGAAGACTGGAGGAAGGATGTGCAGGAGAGGGAAGAGGAGGAGAGAAGAAGAAGAGAAGGATTTTTAGCCACAGCAAGAAGACAGTGGGAGGAGGAAAAGGAGAAGGACTTGCAGAGGAAAATTGCTCTTGTGGTAAGTCGGCAATTTTTTTCAGCCAGCAATTTTTTTTAGTCAGTATTTTTGAAGCCAGCAATTTTTTTTAGTCAGTATTTTTTTTAAGCCAGCTATTTTTAAGCTGGCAATTTTTTTCAGTTAGTCAGGATTTATAAGCTGGCAAATTGTTTTAGTCAGTATTTTTTTTAAGCCAGCAATTTTTTTTAGTCTATTTTTGAAGCCAGCAATTTTTTCAGTCAGTATTTTTGAAGCCAGCAATTTTTTTTAGTCAGTATTTTTTTAAGCCAGCAATTTTTTTTAATCAGTATTTTTTTAAGCCAGCAATTTGTTTTAGTCAGTATTTTTTTCAAGCCAGCCAATTTTTTTAGTCAGTATTTTTTAAGCCAGCAATTTGTTTTAATCAGTATTTTTTTAAGCCAGCAATTTTTTCAGTCGGTATTTTTAATCTGCCAATATTTTTTCAGTCAGTCGGGATTTTTAAGCTGGCAAATTTTTTTCAGTCAGTATTTTTTTTAAACCAGCAACTTTTTTCAGTCAGTCGGTATATTTAAGCCAGCAACTTTTTCCAGTCACTATTTTTTTAACCCAGCAATTTTTTTTAAACCAGCAATTATTTTCAGTCGATATTTTTTAGCTAGCAATTTTTTTCAGCCAGCAATTTTTTTCAGTCACTACTACTAACACTACTACTACTACAGGTGGAGGAAAGCCGCAGGGAAGTGGAGGAGGAACGGAAGAGACACAGACTGGAGATAGACAGTATAAGATCAAGATTTAGGATAATGACTAACACCACCACCACCACCACCGCCACCTCCCCCTCCCCCTCCTCCCTCCCCTTCTCCTCCAGCCCAAGCGAGGAGCAGATCCCCTCCTCCCCACCCCCCTCTCTCCAGAAGTGGGAGGTAAGAGAGAGAGAGAGAGAGAGAGAGAGAATGTTTATAAATGTCTTTGTAAATTTGTATACACGAGTTTATGTTTGTCTGTATGTATGTCAATGAGCCAAATTGTCTTAAAATGCCCGCAAAACATGCCAAACTGTCTTAAAATGCCCTCAAAACATGCCAAACTGTCTTAAAATGCCCTCAAAACATGCCAAACTGTCTTAAAAAGCCCTCAAAACATGTCAAACTGTCTTAAAATGCCCTCAAAACATGCCAAACTGTCTTAAAATGCCCTCAAAACATGCCAAACTGTCTTAAAATACCCTCAAAACATGTCAAACTGTCTTAAAATGCCCTCAAAACATGTCAAACTGTCTTAAAATGCCCTCAAAACATGCCAAACTGTCTTAAATGCCTCAAAACATGCCAAACTGTCTTAAAATGTCTCAAAACATGCCAAACTGTCTTAAAATGCCCTCAAAACATGTCAAACTGTCTTAAAATGCCCTCAAACATGCCAAACTGTCTTAAAATACCCTCAAAACATGCCAAACTGTCTTAAAATGTCTTCAAAACATGTCAAACTGTCTTAAAAAACCCTCAAAACATGCCAAACTGTCTTAAAATGCCTCAAAACATCAAACTGTCTTAAAATGCCCTCAAACTGTCTTAAATGCCTCAAAACATGCCAAACTGTCTTAAAATGCCCTCAAAACATGCCAAACTGTCTTAAATGCCCTCAAACATGCCAAACTGTCTTAAAATGCCCTCAAAACATGCCAAACTGTCTTAAAATGCCCTCAAAACATGCCAAACTGTCTTAAAATGCCCTCAAACATGCCAAACTGTCTTAAAATGCCCTCAAAACATGTCAAACTGTCTTAAAATACCC
>NC_059256.1:12966810-12969310 GCF_017591435.1 Portunus trituberculatus | reverse complement strand
CTTTTTTTTTATTTTGTTCTGTTTCAAAATTTTTTTCAGCTTCTTTTCTAATTCAAAATTCAAATATTAATTAATTTTTTTTCTAATTTAAAATTGAAATATTAATTAATTTTCTCTCCAAAATCCATTTCTTTGATATTATTCTAAATTTTTCCTTTTTTGCGTCTGTTTCAAAATTCAGCATCTTTTCTAATTCAAAAATTAAACATTAATTAATTTTGAGTTTTGCTTTCTAATTCAAAATTGAAATATTAATTAATTTTCTCTTCAAAATCCATTTCTTTGATATTATTCTAAATAATTTACCTTTTTTTGTATGTTTCAAAAATCAGCTTTTTTTCTAATTCAAAATTTAAATACTAATTAATTTTGTTTTCTAATTCAAAATTGAAATATTAATTAGTTTTCTGTTTTCAAAATCTATTTTAATATTATTCTAATTTTTTTTTCTTTTTTTGCATCTGTTTCAAAATTCAGCTTTTTTTTCTAATTCAAAATTCAAATATTAATCAATTTTGGGTTTTGTTTTCTAATTCAAAATTAAAATACTAATTAATTTTCTCTTTTCAAAATTCATTCCTTTGATATAATTCTAAATTTTTCCTTTTTTTGCGTCTTTCAAAATTCAGCTTTTTTTCTAATTCAAAATTCAAATATTAATTAATTTTGTTTTCTAATTCAAAATTGAAATATTAATTAATTTTCTCTTTTCAAAATCCATTTCTTTGATATTATTCTAAATTTTTCCGTTTTTTGCGTCTGTTTCAAAATTCAGCTTTTTTTCTAATTCAAAATTCAAATATTAATTAATTTATTTTTTTCGTTTTCTTATGGCAAAATTTCAAATCTTAGTTTTTTTTCTATTTCAAAATCTATTTTTCTATATTATTTCAAAATTGAGTTTTTTCTCTATTTCAGAATTCTAAGTCAGTTTTTGTTTTCTTTCCTTCATTTCGTTTCAAAATTTTTCGTCTATTTCAAAATTTTAAGTCTTATTTTTTTATTTTTTCAATTATGTTATTTTTTTTTTTCTTTTCGTTTCAAAATGTTTCGTGTATTTCAAATTTTTTCGTCTATTTCAAAATTTTCAGTCAGTTTTTTTATTAATTTCCATCAAAAACTATTATTATTTTTTTTTTTCAATTTGTTTGTTTAAATATTTCTTTTTTTTTCTTTTCGTTTCAAAATGTTTCGTGTATTTCAAAATTTTCGTATATTTCAAAATTTTATGTCAGTTTTTTATTAATTTCCATCAAAAAACTATTATTTTTTCTTTCAATTGTGTTAAATTTTCTATTTTTTTCCTTTCGTGTCAAAATGTTTCGTTATTTCAAATTTTTTCGTCTATTTCAAAATTTTCAGTCAGTTTTTTTAATAATTTCCATCAAAAAACTAATATTTTTTTTTCAATTTTTTTCAATTATGTTTAAATTTTTTTTTTTCTTTCGTTTCAAAATGTTTCGTTATTTCAAAATTTTTCGTCTATTTCAAAATTTTAAGTCAGTTTTTTTATTAATTTCCATCAAAAACTACTACTATTTTTTTTCTATTTTTCAATTAATGTTTGATTTTTTTTTTTTTTTTTCGTTTCAAAATGTTTCGTGTATTTCAAATTTTTTCGTCTATTTCAAAATTTTAAGTCAGTTTTTTGTAATCATTTCTATCAAAAACTATTATTTTTTTCTTTTTGTTTAAATTTTCTTTTTTTCCTTTCGTTTCAAAATTTTTCGTCTATTTCAAAATTTTTCGTCTATTTCAAATTTTTTCGTGTATTTCAAAATTTTCCGTCTATTTCAAAATTTTCGTCTATTCCAAAATTTTTCGTGTATATCAAAATTTTTCATATTTCAAAATTTTTCGTATTTCAAAATTTTCCGTGTATTTCAAAATTTTCGTGTATTTCAAATTTTTAAGTCAGTTTTTTTATTAATTTCCATCAACAACTATTATTATTTATTTCCTTTTTTTCAATTTATTTCCTTATATTCAAAATTTCCCTTTTTCTTCCTTCTACTTTCAAAACATTTCATTATTTCTCATAAAAAAAACTTAAAACCAACTAAATAATTAAAAAAAAATCCAACAAAAATTATACATATTTTTTTCCAGTTTATCTCAAATTTCCAAAAACCAGTCCGTAAAATCCGCAATATCCGTACTTAGTCCGTTAAATCCGAGGGCTGTGTCCGTTACTTCCAAAAAACTGATACTGAAAACTCCAAACACTGGCTATTGTCTTTTGCATAACCATCAAAAAATCTACAACTATTTTTTCTATTTTCTCTTCATCTACTGCAAGAAAATAGTCACTAAATTAACTAACACACAAACACACACACACATATAATAAATAAATATACTTAATTACACTAATTACACATATATAATTCACTATTGTAATTCTAATTGTATAGGTAACTATTCTCACACACCTGCAAATATCAACTAATTATTATTATTATTATTATTATTATTATTATTATTATTATTATTATTATTA
>NC_059256.1:12954310-12959310 GCF_017591435.1 Portunus trituberculatus | reverse complement strand
TAGACTGACATGAAGGTTAGGGGGGGGGAGAGGTCACGCAAAAACACTCTCTATTTACTTAGGTTAGACTGAAGTGACCTAGATTGACATGAGCTAGACTGACATGACCTAGATTGACATGAGCTAGATTGACATGAGCTAGATTGACATAAGGGTTAGAGGGAGGGGGGGGGAGAGGTCACACAGAAACACTCTCTATTTACTTAAGTTACACTGAAGTGAGCTAGATTGACATGAGCTAGATTGACATGACCTAGACTGACATGAGGGTTAGAGGGGGGGGAGAGGTCACACAGAAACACACACTATTTACTTAGGTTAGACTGACATGACCTAGACTGACATGACCAAGACTGACATGACCCAGACTGACATGAGGGTTAGAGGGGGGGAGGGGTCACACAAAAACACACACTATTTACTTAGCTTAGACTGAAGTGACGCTAGACTGACATGACCTAGACTGACATGAGCTAGACTGACATGAGCTAGATTGACATGAGGGTTAGAGGGGGGGGGAGAGGTCACGCAAAAACACTCTCTATTTACTTAGGTTAGACTGAAGTGACCTAGATTGACATGACCTAGACTGACATGAGCTAGACTGACATGACCTAAATTGACATGAGGGTTAGAGGGGGGGAGGGGAGAGGTGTCACACAGAAACACACACTATTTACTTAGGTTAGACTGAAGTGACCTAGACTGACATGACCCAGATTGACATGAGCTAGATTGACATGACCCAGACTGACATGAAGATTAGAGGGGGGGAGGGGAGAGGTCACACAAAAACACACACTATTTACTTAGGTTAGACTGAAGTGACCTAGACTGACATGACCTAGATTGACATGAGCTAGACTGACATGACCCAGACTGACATGAGGGTTAGAGGGGGGGGAGGGGAGAGGTGTCACACAGAAACACACACTATTTACTTAGGTTAGACTGAAGTGACGCTAGATTGACATGAGCTAGACTGACATGACCTAGATTGACATGACCCAGACTGACATGAGGGTTAGAGGGGGGGGAGGGGAGAGGTCACACAGAAACACATACTATTTACTTAGGTTAGACTGACATGAGCTAGATTGACATGAGCTAGACTGACATGACCTAGATTGACATGACCAAGATTGACATGAGGGTTAGAGGGGGGGGGAGGGGTCACACAAAAACACTCTCTCTATTTACTTTGGTTAGACTGAAGTGACGCTAGATTGACATGAGCTAGATTGACATGACCTAGATTGACATGACCCAGACTGACATGAGGGTTAGAGGGGGGGAGGGAGAGGTGTCACACAAAAACACACTATTTACTTAGGTTAGACTGAAGTGACGTTAGATTGACATGACCTAGATTGACATGACCTGGATTGACATGAGCTAGATTGACATGAGGGTTAGAGGGGGGAGGGGAGAAGTCACACAAAAACACTCTCTCTTTACTTAGGTTAGACTGAAGTGACCTAGATTGACATGAGCTAGACTGACATGACCTAGATTGACATGACCCAGACTGACATGAGGGTTAGAGCGGGGAGAGGGGAGAGGTGTCACACAAAACACACTATTTACTTAAGTTAGACTGACATGAGCTTGGTTAGAAGTCACGTTAGGTTAGATTGAAGTGATCGGGGTTGACATGACACTACAGGGGGAGGGAGGAGGGAGGGGGTCACACAGGGATCATCTCATTACTTACACAGGGGATTTGAAACCGTCATTTGAAGTGAACAATTTTCTCACATCTGGCTGGCTGAGATGCACGCTGAGAGAGAGAGAGAGAGAGAGAGAGAGAGAGAGAGAGAGAGAGAGAGAGAGAGAGAGAGAGAGAGAGAGAGAGAGAGAGCATTTAAATCCTAATCAAATTTCATATAAGATTTTTTAAGAGTGTTTTTGTGGTTCTAGAGGCAGAGTGACAACATTTCTGCATTATTAACAGGAGAAACACTCTTTTGAAAGGCTCTAGTTGAAGTAATAAGGGTTTTTAAGAGTGTTTTTGTGGTTCTAGAGGCAGAGTGACAACATTTCTGCATTATTAACAGGAGAAACACTCTTTTGAAAGGCTCTAGTTGAAGTAATAAGGGTTTTAAGAGTGTTTTGTGGTTCTAGAGGCAGAGTGACAACATTTCTGCATTATTAACAGGAGAAACACTCTTTTGAAAGGCTCTAGTTGAAGTAATAAGGGTTTTAAGAGTGTTTTGTGGTTCTAGAGGCAGAGTGACAACATTTCTGCATTATTAACAGGAGAAACACTCTTTTGAAAGGCTCTAGTTGAAGTAATAAGGGTTTTAAGAGTGTTTTGTGGTTCTAGAGGCAGAGTGACAACATTTCTGCATTATTAACAGGAGAAACACTCTTTTGAAAGGCTCTAGTTGAAGTAATAAGGGTTTTAAGAGTGTTTTGTGGTTCTAGAGGCAGAGTGACAACATTTCTGCATTATTAACAGGAGAAACACTCTTTTGAAAGGCTCTAGTTGAAGTAATAAGGGTTTTAAGAGTGTTTTGTGGTTCTAGAGGCAGAGTGACAACATTTCTGCATTATTAACAGGAGAAACACTCTTTTGAAAGGCTCTAGTTGAAGTAATAAGGGTTTTAAGAGTGTTTTGTGGTTCTAGAGGCAGAGTGACAACATTTCTGCATTATTAACAGGAGAAACACTCTTTTGAAAGGCTCTAGTTGAAGTAATAAGGGTTTTAAGAGTGTTTTGTGGTTCTAGAGGCAGAGTGACAACATTTCTGCATTATTAACAGGAGAAACACTCTTTTGAAAGGCTCTAGTTGAAGTAATAAGGGTTTTTAAGAGTGTTTTGTGGTTCTAGAGGCAGAGTGACAACATTTCTGCATTATTAACAGGAGAAACACTCTTTTGAAAGGCTCTAGTTGAAGTAATAAGGGTTTTTAAGAGTGTTTTGTGGTTCTAGAGGCAGAGTGACAACATTTCTGCATTATTAACAGGAGAAACACTCTTTTGAAAGGCTCTAGTTGAAGTAATAAGGGTTTTAAGAGTGTTTTGTGGTTCTAGAGGCAGAGTGACAACATTTCTGCATTATTAACAGGAGAAACACTCTTTTGAAAGGCTCTAGTTGAAGTAATAAGGGTTTTAAGAGTGTTTTGTGGTTCTAGAGGCAGAGTGACAACATTTCTGCATTATTAACAGGAGAAACACTCTTTTGAAAGGCTCTAGTTGAAGTAATAAGGGTTTTAAGAGTGTTTTGTGGTTCTAGAGGCAGAGTGACAACATTTCTGCATTATTAACAGGAGAAACACTCTTTTGAAAGGCTCTAGTTGAAGTAATAAGGGTTTTAAGAGTGTTTTGTGGTTCTAGAGGCAGAGTGACAACATTTCTGCATTATTAACAGGAGAAACACTCTTTTGAAAGGCTCTAGTTGAAGTAATAAGGGTTTTAAGAGTGTTTTGTGGTTCTAGAGGCAGAGTGACAACATTTCTGCATTATTAACAGGAGAAACACTCTTTTGAAAGGCTCTAGTTGAAGTAATAAGGGTTTTAAGAGTGTTTTGTGGTTCTAGAGGCAGAGTGACAACATTTCTGCATTATTAACAGGAGAAACACTCTTTTGAAAGGCTCTAGTTGAAGTAATAAGGGTTTTTAAGAGTGTTTTGTGGTTCTAGAGGCAGAGTGACAACATTTCTGCATTATTAACAGGAGAAACACTCTTTTGAAAGGCTCTAGTTGAAGTAATAAGGGTTTTAAGAGTGTTTTGTGGTTCTAGAGGCAGAGTGACAACATTTCTGCATTATTAACAGGAGAAACACTCTTTTGAAAGGCTCTAGTTGAAGTAATAAGGGTTTTTAAGAGTGTTTTGTGGTTCTAGAGGCAGAGTGACAACATTTCTGCATTATTAACAGGAGAAACACTCTTTTGAAAGGCTCTAGTTGAAGTAATAAGGGTTTTAAGAGTGTTTTGTGGTTCTAGAGGCAGAGTGACAACATTTCTGCATTATTAACAGGAGAAACACTCTTTTGAAAGGCTCTAGTTGAAGTAATAAGGGTTTTTAAGAGTGTTTTGTGGTTCTAGAGGCAGAGTGACAACATTTCTGCATTATTAACAGGAGAAACACTCTTTTGAAAGGCTCTAGTTGAAGTAATAAGGGTTTTAAGAGTGTTTTGTGGTTCTAGAGGCAGAGTGACAACATTTCTGCATTATTAACAGGAGAAACACTCTTTTGAAAGGCTCTAGTTGAAGTAATAAGGGTTTTAAGAGTGTTTTGTGGTTCTAGAGGCAGAGTGACAACATTTCTGCATTATTAACAGGAGAAACACTCTTTTGAAAGGCTCTAGTTGAAGTAATAAGGGTTTTAAGAGTGTTTTGTGGTTCTAGAGGCAGAGTGACAACATTTCTGCATTATTAACAGGAGAAACACTCTTTTGAAAGGCTCTAGTTGAAGTAATAAGGGTTTTAAGAGTGTTTTGTGGTTCTAGAGGCAGAGTGACAACATTTCTGCATTATTAACAGGAGAAACACTCTTTTGAAAGGCTCTAGTTGAAGTAATAAGGGTTTTAAGAGTGTTTTGTGGTTCTAGAGGCAGAGTGACAACATTTCTGCATTATTAACAGGAGAAACACTCTTTTGAAAGGCTCTAGTTGAAGTAATAAGGGTTTTAAGAGTGTTTTGTGGTTCTAGAGGCAGAGTGACAACATTTCTGCATTATTAACAGGAGAAACACTCTTTTGAAAGGCTCTAGTTGAAGTAATAAGGGTTTTAAGAGTGTTTTGTGGTTCTAGAGGCAGAGTGACAACATTTCTGCATTATTAACAGGAGAAACACTCTTTTGAAAGGCTCTAGTTGAAGTAATAAGGGTTTTAAGAGTGTTTTGTGGTTCTAGAGGCAGAGTGACAACATTTCTGCATTATTAACAGGAGAAACACTCTTTTGAAAGGCTCTAGTTGAAGTAATAAGGGTTTTAAGAGTGTTTTGTGGTTCTAGAGGCAGAGTGACAACATTTCTGCATTATTAACAGGAGAAACAC
>NC_059256.1:12939310-12941810 GCF_017591435.1 Portunus trituberculatus | reverse complement strand
ACATTTCTGCATTATTAACAGGAGAAATGCTCTTTTGAAAGGCTCTAGTTGAAGTAATAAGGGTTTTTACGAGTGTTTTTGTGGTTCTGGAGGCAGCGTGACAACATTTCTGCATTATTAACAGGAGAAACACTCTTTTGAAAGGCTCTAGTTGAAGTAATAAGGGTTTTTAAGAGTGTTTTTGTGGTTCTAGAGGCAGAGTGACAACATTTCTGCATTATTAACAGGAGAAACACTCTTTTGAAAGGCTCTAGTTGAAGTAATAAGGGTTTTTAAGAGTGTTTTTGTGGTTCTACAGGCAGAGTGACAACATTTCTGCATTATTAACAGGAGAAACACTCTTTTGAAAGGCTCTAGTTGAAGTAATAAGGGTTTTTAAGAGTGTTTTTGTGGTTCTACAGGCAGAGTGACAACATTTCTGCATTATTAACAGGAGAAATGCTCTTTTGAAAGGCTCTAGTTGAAGTAATAAGGGTTTTTAAGAGTGTTTTTGTGGTTCTAGAGGCAGAGTGACAACATTTCTGCATTATTAACAGGAGAAACACTCTTTTGAAAGGCTCTAGTTGAAGTAATAAGGGTTTTTAAGAGTGTTTTTGTGGTTCTGGAGGCAGAGTGACAACATTTCTGCATTATTAACAGGAGAAACACTCTTTTGAAAGGCTCTAGTTGAAGTAATAAGGGTTTTTAAGAGTGTTTTTGTGGTTCTAGAGGCAGAGTGACAACATTTCTGCATTATTAACAGGAGAAACACTCTTTTGAAAGGCTCTAGTTGAAGTAATAAGGGTTCTAAGAGTGTTTTTGTGGTTCTAGAGGCAGAGTGACAACATTTCTGCATTATTAACAGGAGAAACACTCTTTTGAAAGGCTCTAGTTGAAGTAATAAGGGTTTTTAAGAGTGTTTTGTGGTTCTAGAGGCAGAGTGACAACATTTCTGCATTATTAACAGGAGAAACACTCTTTTGAAAGGCTCTAGTTGAAGTAATAAGGGTTTTTAAGAGTGTTTTGTGGTTCTAGAGGCAGAGTGACAACATTTCTGCATTATTAACAGGAGAAACACTCTTTTGAAAGGCTCTAGTTGAAGTAATAAGGGTTTTTAAGAGTTTTTGTGGTTCTAGAGGCAGAGTGACAACATTTCTGCATTATTAACAGGAGAAACACTCTTTTGAAAGGCTCTAGTTGAAGTAATAAGGGTTTTAAGAGTGTTTTGTGGTTCTAGAGGCAGAGTGACAACATTTCTGCATTATTAACAGGAGAAACACTCTTTTGAAAGGCTGTAGTTGAAGTAATAAGGGTTTTTAAGAGTGTTTTTGTGGTTCTAGAGGCAGAGTGACAACATTTCTGCATTATTAACAGGAGAAACACTCTTTGAAAGGCTCTAGTTGAAGTAATAAGGGTTTTTAAGAGTGTTTTTGTGGTTCTAGAGGCAGAGTGACAACATTTCTGCATTATTAACAGGAGAAACAGTGAACAGTGAACAGTGAACAGTGAACAGTGAACAGGGGCTACACGTCAAAGGAGACACACCCAAATATCTCCACCCGGCCGGGGAATCGAACCCCGGTCCTCTGGTTTGTGAAGCCAGCGCTCTAACCACTGAGCTACCGGGCCATCAAAACACACCAAACTGTCTTAAAATGCCCTCAAAACATGAAAATTCCCTTAAAATGCCCTCAAAACATGCCAAAATATATTAAAATGGTCTAATGGTGCACAAAACTGCCTTAAAATAAAATGCCCTCAAAACACACCAAACTGTCTAAAAATGCCCTCAAAACATGAAAATGGCTTTAAAACACACCAAACTGTCTTAAAATGCCCTCAAACCATTAAAATGTATCTTAAAATGCCCTCAAAACATGAAAATGGCTTTAAAACACACCAAACTGTCTTAAAATGCCCTCAAACCATTAAAATGTATCTTAAAATGCCCTCAAAACATGCCAAATTGTCTTAAAATGCCCTCAAAACACACCAAACTCTTAAAATGCCCTCAAAACATGCCAAACTGTCTTAAAATGCCCTCAAAACATGAAAATGCCCTCAAAACATACCAATATATCTTAAAATGGTCTAATGGTACACAAATCTCAAGGTAAAAATGTGTCCCAGTACTGAAGGGGTTAAAATAGTGAAGACTGTGGCCATTAACCTTCTGCCCTCCATAGACCCTTGCTAATGTCAATAAAATGGTCTAATGGTGCACAAAACTGTCTTAAAATGCCCTCAAAACATGAAAATGCCTTTAAAACATGCCACACTATCTTAAAATGCCCTCAAAACATGCCAAACTGTCCTAATATGCCTTCAAAACATGCCAAACTGACCTAAAATGCCCTCAAAAACTTGGAAATGCCTTTAAAACATGCCAAACTGTCTTAAAATGCCTTCAAAATATTAAAATGCCCTCAAAACATGCCAAAATATATTAAAATGGTCTAATAGTACACCAAACTGTCTTAAAATGCCCTCAAAACATGCCAGACTGCCTTACAATGCCCTC
>NC_059256.1:12929310-12934310 GCF_017591435.1 Portunus trituberculatus | reverse complement strand
TGGCATGTTTTGAGGGCATTTAAGACAGTTTGACATGTTTTGAGGGCATTTTAAGACAGTTTGGCATGTTTTGAGGGTGTTTTGAGACAGTTTGGCATGTTTTGAGGGTGTTTGAAGACAGTTTGGCATGTTTTGAGGGCATTTTAAGACAGTTTGGCATGTTTTGAGGGTGTTTTTAAGACAGTTTGGCATGTTTGAGGGCATTTTAAGACAGTTTGGCATGTTTGAGGGCATTTAAGACAGTTTGGCAGCATTTTAAGACAGTTTGACATGTTTTGAGGCATTTTAAGACAGTTTGGCATGTTTTGAGGGTGTTTAAGACAGTTTGGCATGTTTGAGGGCATTTTAAGACAGTTTGGCATGTTTGAGGGCATTTTAAGACAGTTTGGCATGTTTTGAGGGCATTTTAAGACAGTTTGGCATGTTTTGAGGGCATTTTAAGACAGTTTGGCATGTTTTGAGGGCATTTTAAGACAGTTTGGCATGTTTGAGGGCATTTTAAGACAGTTTGGCATGTTTTGAGGGCATTTTAAGACAGTTTGGCATGTTTTGAGGGCATTTTAAGACAGTTTGGTGTGTTTTGAGGGCATTTTAAGACAGTTTGGCATGTGTTTGAGGCATTTAAGACAGTTTGGCATGTTTTGAGGGCATTTTAAGACAGTTTGGCATGTTTTGAGGGCATTTTAAGACAGTTTGGCATGTTTTGAGGCATTTAAGACAGTTTGGTTTTGTTTTGAGTTTGGCATTTTAAGACAGTTTGGCATGTTTTGAGGGCATTTTAAGACAGTTTGGCATGTTTTGAGGGCATTTTAAACAGTTTGGCATGTTTTGAGGGCATTTTAAGACAGTTTGGCATGTTTTGAGGGCATTTAAGACAGTTTGGCATGTTTTGAGGGCATTTAAGACAGTTTGGCATGTTTTGAGGGCATTTTAAGACAGTTTGGCATGTTTTGAGGGCATTTAAGACAGTTTGGCATGTTTTGAGGGCATTTAAGACAGTTTGGCATGTTTTGAGGGCATTTAAGACAGTTTGGCATGTTTTGAGGCATTTAAGACAGTTTGGCATGTTTTGAGGGCATTTTAAGACAGTTTGGCATGTTTAAGACAGTTTGACAAGTTTTGAGGTTTAAGACATGTTTTGAGGCATTTTAAGACAGTTTGGCATGTTTTGAGGGCATTTAAGACAGTTTGGCATGTTTTGAGGCATTTTAAGACAGTTTGGCATGTTTTGAGGGCATTTTAAGACAGTTTGGCATGTTTTGAGGGCATTTTAAGACAGTTTGGCATGTTTTGAGGGCATTTTAAGACAGTTTGGCATGTTTTGAGGGCATTTAAGACAGTTTGGCATGTTTTGAGGACATTTTAAGACACATGTTTGAGGACATGTTTTGAGGGCATTTAAGACAGTTTGACATGTTTTGAGGGCATTTTAAGACAGTTTGCCATGTTTTGAGGGTATTTCAAGACAGTTTGGCATGTTTTGAGGACATTTTAAGACAGTTTGACATATTTTGAGGGTATTTTAAGGTAATTTGGCATGTTTTGAAGGTATTTCAAGACAGTTTGGCATATTTTGAGGTAATTTGGCATGTTTTGAGGGTATTTTAAGACAGTTTGGCATGTTTAACTCTCAAAACACACCAAACTATCTCAAAAAAACCACAAAACATCCTCAAAACACCCCTCTCTCTCTCTCTCTCTCTCTCTCTCTCTCTCTCTCTCTCTCTCTCTCTCTCTCTACCTCAGTGCAGTAAATGCCGTTGTCAGTATATCCTTGCGGACTCTTCATAAAATCCTGGTCGATGCCTCCGCCAATCCGGAATCCGCATTTGAGAACCTGCGGAAAGGATAAGATTAAAATATATATACCTAAACCTTTTCTCAAATTTCTCTGCTTCTAAGGACCCTGCGTGTGTGAAATTTGAGCGAGAGATAGAGCGAGGGTGTGTCTACCTGTGGGTGTTTTGGTTAGAGCGAGCTTAGTTTTAGAGATATTTCACTTTTTCTCTGGGGTAGAAGATATTTTTTCGTGTTTTGTGACAGTTTGGTGTGTTTTGAAGGTGTTTTGTGACAGTTTGGGGTGTTTTGAGGGTGTTTTGTGACAGTTTGTGGTGTTATGAAGGTGTTTTGTGACAGTTTGAGGTGTTTTGAAGGTGTTTTGTGACAGTTTGTGGTGTTTTGAAGGTGTTTTGTGACAGTTTGGGGTGTTTTGAAGGTGTTTTGTGACAGTTTGGGGTGTTTTGAAGGTGTTTTGTGACAGTTTGGGGTGTTTTGAAGGTGTTTTGTGACAGTTTGGGGTGTTTTGAAGGTGTTTTGTGACAGTTTGACAGTGGTGTTTTGAAGGTGTTTTGTGACAGTTTGGGGTGTTTTGAAGGTGTTTTGTGACAGTTTGGGGTGTTTTGAAGGTGTTTTGTGACAGTTTGGGTGTTTTGAAGGTGTTTTGTGACAGTTTGTTTTGAAGGTGTTTTGTGACAGTTTGGTGTTTTGAAGGTGTTTTTTGTTTTGAAGGTGTTTTGTGACAGTTTGGGGTGTTTGAAGGTGTTTTTGACAGTTTGGGTGTTTTGAAGGGTGTGACAGTGTTTGTGACATGTTTTGAGGGTGTTTTGTGACAGTTTTGTGTGTTTTGAGGTGTTTGTGACAGTTTGAGGTGTTTGTGACAGTTTGTGGTGTTTGAGGTGTTTTGTGACAGTTTGGGGTGTTTTGAAGGTGTTTGTGACAGTTTGGGGTGTTTGAGGGTGTTTTTGACAGTGTTTGAAGGTGTTTGTGACAGTTTGGGGTGTTTTGAAGGTGTTTTTGTGACAGTTTGGGGTGTTTTGAGGGGTGTTTTGTGACAGTTTTTGGTGTTTTGAGGTGTTTTGTGACAGTTTGGGGTGTTTGAAGGTGTTTGTGACAGTTTGGGTGAGGTGTTTTTGACAGTGTTTTGAAGGTGTTTGTGACAGTTTGACAGGTTTTGACAGGTGTTTGAAGTGTTTGACAGTTTGTGTGTTTGAAGGTGTTTAAGACAGTTTGTGGTGTTTTGAAGGTGTTTTGTGACAGTTTGTGGTGTTTTGAGGGTGTTTTGTGACAGTTTGGGGTGTTTTGAAGGTGTTTGTGACAGTTTGGGTGTTTTGAAGGTGTTTTGTGACAGTTTGTGGTGTTTTGAGGTGTTTTGACAGTTTGACAGTTTGAAGGTGTTTTGTGATGTTTTGTGGTGTTTGAAGTGTTTTTGACAGTTTGTGGCATTTTAAGACAGTTTGACAGTTTGGGTGTTTTGAGGTGTTTTGAAGACAGTTTGTGGTGTTTGAAGGTGTTTTGTGACAGTTTGGGGTGTTTTGAGGTGTTTTATGACAGTTTGACATGTTTTGAAGGACATTTAAGACAGTTTGAGTGTTTTGAGGCATTTTAAGACAGTTTGTGGTGTTTTGAGGCATTTTAAGACAATTTGACATGTTTTAGAGCATTTTAAGACAATTTGCCATGTTTTGAGGACATTTTAAGATAGTTTGACATGTTTTGAGGCATTTCAAGACAGTTTTTCACATGTTTTAGACCATTTTAAGACAATTTGACATGTTTTAGAGCATTTTAAGACAATTTGACATGTTTTAGAGCATTTTAAGACAATTTCACATGTTTTGGAGCATTTTAAGACAATTTGACATGTTTTGAGGGCATTTTAAGACAGTTTGGAGTGTTTGAGGGCATTTTAAGACAGTTTGGTGTGTTTTGAGGCATTTTAAGACAGTTTTGTTATTGACATTTTAAGATACTTTGGGGTGTTTTAAGGACATTTTGAGAAGTTTGGGGTGTTATGAGGGCATTTTAAGACAGTTTGGTGTGTTTTTAAGGCATTTTAAGACAATTTGACATGTTTTGAGGCATTTTAAGACAATTTCACATGTTTTAGACCATTTTAAGACAATCTGACATGTTTTGAGGCATTTTAAGACAGTTTGAAGTGATCCTAATAATATTTTACCTGTTTGCCATGTTCATCAATGCCTGCGTCCTTCTCTAGTGTTATAGGAATGCTCAAACACTCCATAGCGGTCCCGGGCTCATGGGAAAAGGCGGCTGTCGTCATCTTAACTGCAAGGTATGGGAAGGTTAGGTATTTCATTAGGTATATTTGACGTCAGGTATTTGCTTAGGTATTTTTAAGGTTAGGTATTTGGTTAGGTATTTTTAAGGTTAGGTATTTGGTTAGGTAAATATTAGGTTAGGTATTTGCGTTTTGAAAGGGTCTAGTTGAGGTAATAAGGGTTTTTAAGAGTGTTTTTGTGGTTCTAGAGGCAGAGTGACAACATTTCTGCATTATTAACAGGAGAAACACTCTTTGAAAGGCTCTAGTTGAAGTAATAAGGGTTTTTAAGAGTGTTTTTGTGGTTCTAGAGGCAGAGTGACAACATTTCTGCATTATTAACAGGAGAAACACTCTTTTGAAAGGCTCTAGTTGAAGTAATAAGGGTTTTAAGAGTGTTTTGTGGTTCTACAGGCAGAGTGACAACATTTCTGCATTATTAACAGGAGAAACACTCTTTTGAAAGGCTCTAGTTGAAGTAATAAGGGTTTTAAGAGTGTTTTGTGGTTCTAGAGGCAGAGTGACAATATTTCTGCATTATTAACAGGAGAAACACTCTTTTGAAAGGCTCTAGTTGAAGTAATAAGGGTTTTAAGAGTGTTTTGTGGTTCTAGAGGCAGAGTGACAACATTTCTGCATTATTAACAGGAGAAACACTCTTTGAAAGGCTCTAGTTGAAGTAATAAGGGTTTTTAAGAGTGTTTTTGTGGTTCTAGAGGCAGAGTGACAAGATTTCTGCATTATTAACAGGAGAAACACTCTTTTGAAAGGCTCTAGTTGAAGTAATAAGGTTTTTAAGAGTGTTTTGTGGTTCTACAGGCAGAGTGACAACATTTCTGCATTATTAACAGGAGAAACACTCTTTGAAAGGCTCTAGTTGAAGTAATAAGGTTTTAAGAGTGTTTTGTGGTTCTAGAGGCAGAGTGACAATATTTCTGCA
>NC_059256.1:12894310-12921810 GCF_017591435.1 Portunus trituberculatus | reverse complement strand
CTCTGCATCCACATTAAAGCTGCTCACATAGGCTTGAAATGGAGCCAAGTGGTGTCTCTATCCCCATGTGGAGTTTGGTGGTGGTTGCCGTGGTGATGACGGAGATATGTGGCGATTAAAAATGATGATTGTGTGGTGATAGAAAATTACGCGGATTTCTTGCCTCACGAGCATCTCCACATTATTAAAGCTAGCTCTAATTAAAGATAGCTCGAATTTTCTCATTTTTCTGGTCATTTTGGTGTTTTTTGGGTTAAATTTGGAGTATTTTGGCTGTTTCTCGAATTAAAGCTAGCTCTAATTAAAGATAGCTCAAATTTTCTCATTTTTCTGATCATTTTGGTGTTTTTTGCACTAAATTTAGGGTATTTTGGCATTTTCTCTAATTAAAGCTAGCTCTAATTAAAGCTAACTCAAATTAAAGATAGCTCAATTTTTCTGGTCATTTTGGTGTTTTTTGCATTAAATTTAGAGTATTTTAGCATTTTCTCTAATTAAAGCTAGCTCTAATTAAAGTTAGCTCAAATTAAAGATAGCTCAATTTTTCTATTTTCCGCTTTTTTTCTGGTCATTTTGCCATTTTTTCCCATTAAATTTGGACCATTTTCACATTTTCTCTAATTAAAGCTAGCTCTAATTAAAGTTAGCTCAAATTAAAGATAGCTCGAATTTTCTCTTGTTTTCTGCTCTCTTTTCTGGTCATTTTAGTGTTTTTTGCATTAAATTCGGAGTATTTTAGCATTTTTTCTAATTAAAGCTAGCTCTAATTAAAGTTAGCTCAAATTAAAGCAAACTCAAATTAAAGACAGCTCAATTTTTCTTTTTTCCGCTTTTTTTCTGGTCATTTTGGTGTTTTTTGCATTAAATTCGGACTATTTTCACATTTTCTTTAATTAAAGCTAGCTCTAATTAAAGATAGCTCAAATTAAAGCTAACTCAAATTAAAGATAGCTCAATTTTTCTATTTTCCGCTTTTTTCTGGTCATTTTGGTGTTTTTTGCATTAAATTCGGAGTATTTTCACATTTTCTCTAATTAAAGATAGCTCGAATTAAAGATAGCTTGAATTTTCTCTTGTTTTCTGCTCTCTTTTCTGGTCATTTTCCTGTTTTTTGCACTAAATTCGGAGTATTTTGGCATTTTCTCTAATTAAAGCTAGCTCAAATTAAAGATAGCTCAAATTAAAGCTAACTCAAATTAAAGATAGCTCAATTTTTCTATTTTCCGCTTTTTTTCTGCTCATTTTGGTGTTTTTTGCATTAAATTTGGACCATTTTCACATTTTCTCTAATTAAAGCTAGCTCTAATTAAAGATAGCTCAAATTAAAGCTAACTCAAATCCTAATCCTATTTAAATAAACCTAATCCTAATCCTATTTTAATCTAATCCTAATCCTTTTTAAATCTAATCCTAATCCTATTTAAATCTAATCCTAATCCTATTTAAATCTAATCCTAATCCTATTTTAATCTAATCCTAATCCTAATCCTATTTAAATAAACCTAATCCTAATCCTATTTTAATCAATCTAATCCTATTTTAATTAATCTAATCCTAATCCTATTTTAATCTAATCCTAATCCTATTTTAATCTAATCCTAATCCTAATCCTATTTTAATATAATCCTAATCCTATTTAAATAAACCTAATCCTAATCATATTTTAATCAATCTAATCCTAATCCTATTTCAATCTAATCCTAATCCTATTTAAACCTAATCCTAATCCTATAATAATCTAATCCTAATCCTATTTCAATCTAGTCCTAATCCTATTTCAATCTTATCCTAATCCTATTTTAATAATCCTAATCCTAATCCTATTTTAATCTAATCCTATTTAAATAAACCTAATCCTAATCCTATTTTAATCAATCTAATCCTAATCCTATTTAAATTTAATCCTAATCCTATTTTAAATAAATCTAATCCTAATCCTATTTAAATCTAATCTTAATCCTATTTGAATTAATCTAATCCTAATCATATTTAAATCTAATCCTAATCCTATTTAAATCTAATCCTAATCCTATTTAAATCTAATCCTAATCCTATTTTAATCAATCTAATCCTAATCCTATTTAATCAATCTAATCCTAATCCTATTTTAATCTAATCCTAATCCTAATCCTATTTTAATAAACCTAATCCTAATCCTATTTAAATAAACCTAATCCTAATCCTATTTTAATCTAATCCTAATCCTAATCCTATTTTAATCAATAATACTAATCCTACTTTAATAAACCTAATCCTAATCCTATTTTAATATAATCCTAATCCTAATCCTATTTTAATCAATCTAATACTAATCTTATTTAAATCTAATCCTAATCCTATTTAAATCTAATCCTAATCCTATTTTAATTAATCTAATCCTATTTTAATCAATCTAATCCTAATCCTATTTTAAAAAGAATTTATCACTAACATTTATTAATAATCTTTCATTTTTAAGTAGATTTTTTTAAACCAAGCGTAAAAAATGCTGTAATTAATCCCATTTATAAATCTGGACGTAATAATCCTAAAAATGTATAGGCCTATTTCTGAACTCATAGGTTTTTTCTCTAAGATATTTTGTATGATATTATACGTAACAATTTTGTATGATATTATACGTAACAAGTTTGTATTAAATTATACGTAACAATTTTATATTATACGTAACAAGTTTGTATGATATTTTACGTAACAATTTTGTATGATATTATACGTAACAATTTTGTATGATATTATACGTAACAATTTTATATTATACGTAACAAGTTTGTATTATATTTTACGTAACAATTTTGTATTAAATTATACGTAACAATTTTGTATTAAATTATACGTAACAATTTGATATTATACGTAACAATTTTGTATGATATTATACGTAACAATTTTATATTAAATCATACGTAACAATTTTATATTAAATTATACATAACAATTTTGTATTATATTATACGTAACAATTTTGTATGATATTATACGTAACAATTTTATATTAAATTATACGTAACAATTTGATATTATATACGTAACAATTTCATATTAAATTATACGTAACAATTTTATATATTATACGTAACAATTTCACATTAAATCATACGTAACAATTTTATATTAAATTATACGTAACAATTTTATATATTATACGTAAAAATTTCATATTAAATTATACGTAACAATTTGATATTATATACGTAACAATTTGATATTATATACGTAACAATTTCATATTAAATCATACGTAACAATTTTATATATTATACGTAACAATTTGATATTATACGTAACAATTTGATATTATATACGTAACACCTCATATACAAAACATTCCTTAGTATATTTAAAAAAACTACTAAAATAATATATAAATTCATACTGATTGCGTAGTTTGTAGTATTAAATCTTAAGTGTTTGTATTTATACGTATATATTTCTTTATTAAATTTTCTTAAAGTTAATATTTTATTCCTGAATATTTTGTGTTAATTTTATATAAGAATTATTCTATTATATTTATTACTGTTAAAATTAATTGGTTTTTTTTAATATATTTTTATTATTATTATTATTATCTCTCTCTCTCTCTCTCTCTCTCTCTCTCTCTCTCTCTCTCTCTCTCTCTCTCTCTCTCTCTCTCTCTCTCTCTCTCTCTCTCTCTCTCTTATTATTACTACTACTACTACTACTACTACTACTACTACTACTACTACTACTACTTTTCAGGAAGGCAGAGTTAGCACTGTTATGACTCACAGCGTCTTCACAGCATCAGACCACCACCACCACCACCACCACCACCACCACCACCACCACAGCAACCACATCAACCACAGCAGCGGGACCCAGATTTCAGTGTCATGTCGCTGGTTTCCCATAGTCCAAATGCTGGTAAGAAATAGTAATAGTAATAGTAGTAGTAGTAATAGTAGTAGTAAACTATTTGGTCATTTTGTACAGCTTCACAAACTCATGTGGGGGATTAAAATAGTGAAGACTGTGGCCATTAACCTTGTGCCCTCCATACACCCTTGCTAATGTCAATAAAATGGCCAAACTGTCTTGAAATGCCCTCAAAACATGCCAAACTATCTTAAAATGGCCTCAAAACATGTCAAACTGTTTTAAAATACCCTCAAAACATGCCAAACTGTCTTAAAATGCCCTCAAAACATGCCAAACTGTCTTAAAATGCCCTCAAAACATGTCAAACTGTCTTAAAATGCCCTCAAAACATGTCAAACTGTCTTAAAATGCCCTCAAAACATGCCAAACTGTCTTAAAATGTCCCCAAAACATGCCAAACTGCTTTAAAATGCCCTCTAAACATGTCAAACTGTCTTAAAATGTCCTCAAAACATGCCAAACTATCTTAAAATGCCTCAAAACATGTCAAACTGTCTTAAAATATCTCAAAACATGCCAAACTGTCTTAAAATGCCCTCAAACATGCCAAACTGTCTTAAATGCCCTCAAAACATGCCAAACTGTCTTAAATGCCCTCAAACATGTCAAACTGTTTAAAATGTCATCTAAACACACGAAACTGCTTTAAAACACCCTCAAAACATGCCAAACTGCTTTAAAATGCCCTCTAAACATGTCAAACTGCTTTAAAATACCCTCAAAACATGTCAAACTGCTTTAAAATGTCATCTAAACATGCGAAACTGCTTTAAAACACCCTCAAAACATGCCAAACTGTCTTAAAATGCCCTCAAAACATGCCAAACTGTCTTAAACACCCTCAAAACATGCCAAACTGTCTTAAAATGCCCTCAAAACATGCCAAACTGCTTTAAAATGCCCTCAAACATACCAAACTGCTTTAAAACACCCTCAAAACATGCCAAACTGTCTTAAAACACCCTCAAAACATGCCAAACTGTCTTAAAATGTCTCAAAACATGCCAAACTGTCTTAAAATACCCTCAAAACATGCCAAACTGTCTTAAACACCCTCAAAACATGCCAAACTGCTTTAAAACACCCCAAAACATGCCAAACTGTCTTAAAACACCCTCAAAACATGTCAAACTGTCTTAAAATGCCCTCAAAACATGCCAAACTGTCTTAAAACACCCTCAAAACATACCAAACTGTCTTAAAACACCCTCAAAACATGTCAAACTGTCTTAAAATGCCCTCAAACATGCCAAACTGTCTTAAAATGCCCTCAAAACATGCCAAACTGTCTTAAAATATCCTCAAAACATGCCAAACTGTCTTAAAATACCCTCAAAACATGCCAAACTGTCTTAAAATGCCCTCAAAACATGCCAAACTGTCTTAAAATGCCCTCAAAACATGTCAAACTGTCTTAAAATGCCCTCAAACATGTCAAACTGTCTTAAAATATCTTCAAAACATGTCAAACTGTCTTAAAATGCCCTCAAACATGCCAAACTGTTTAAAACACCCTCAAAACATGCCAAACTGTCTTAAAATGCCCTCAAAACATGCCAAACTGTCTTAAAACACCCTCAAAACATGCCAAACTGTCTTAAAATGCCCTCAAAACATGCCAAACTGTCTTAAATGTCCCTCAAAACATGCCAAACTGTCTTAAAATGCCCTCAAACATGTCAAACTGCTTTAAATGTCATCAAACATGCCAAACTGCTTTAAAACACCCTCAAAACATGCCAAACTGTCTTAAAATACCCTCAAAACATGCCAAACTGTCTTAAAACACCCTCAAAACATGTCAAACTGTCTTAAAATGCCCTCAAAACATGCCAAACTGCTTTAAAATACCCTCAAAACATGTCAAACTGCTTTAAAATACCCTCAAAACATGCCAAACTGCTTTAAAATGCCCTCAAAACATGCCAAACTGTCTTAAAATACCCTCAAAACATGCCAAACTGCTTTAAAACACCCCAAAAACATGCCAAACTGCTTTAAAACACCCTCAAAACATGCCAAACTGCTTTAAAACACCCTCAAAACATGCCAAACTGTCTTAAACACCCTCAAAACATGCCAAACTGCTTTAAAACACCCTCAAAACATGCCAAACTGTCTTTCAAAACACAAACCTTTCAAAACATGCCAAACTGTCTTAAAACACCCTCAAAACATGCCAAACTGCTTTAAAACACCCTCAAACACATGTCAAACTGTCTTAAAACACCCTCAAAACATGTCAAACTGCTTTAAAACACCCTCAAAACATGCCAAACTGCTTTAAAACACCCTCAAAACATGCCAAACTGCTTTAAAACACCCCATAAACATGTCAAACGGTCTTAAAACACCTCAAAACATGTCAAACTGTCTTAAAACACCCTCAAAACATGCCAAACTGCTTTAAAACACCTCAAAACATGCCAAACTGTCTTAAAACACCCTCAAAACATGCCAAACTGTCTTAAAATGCCCTCAAAACATGCCAAACTGTCTTAAAATGCCCTCAAAACATGCCATATTGTCTTAAAACACCCCAAAAACATGCCAAACTGCTTTAAGACACCCTCAAAACATGTCAAACGGTCTTAAAACACCCCAAAAACATGTCAAACTGCTTTAAAACATCCAAACACAACCTCTCTAACCAAACATAATCATTTCAGATCCGCAAGTCTTCAAAACCTATCCAATGGCTGCTCCTTTGGCAACCCCGGGGACAGTGCTGCCTCCAGTGGTTCACCCAGCCCCCACCACACCCCCTGTGCCGCCCACCACCCCTGCCGCAGCACCACAGCCGCCACAGCCCAGCACAACGCAGAGGGAGGGGAGGAAACATATCTGCGAAGTTTGCGGTAAAGATTTTTCTCGTTCTGATAAATTGACTCTGCACCGTCGCACGCACACAGGAGAGAAGCCTTACACCTGTTCACACTGTGGGAGGAAGTTCGCGCGTTCGGACCATCTTAAAATCCACACTTTAAAGCATCGTTTGACCCCAGAAAGCAGACGAGACTTGCTTGCAAACGCTAAGAAATCGGCCACAGCTACATCACAATCCGTCGCAAAACCAACCCCCCAGACCGTTTGTGTGGACGTGGCGACGCAGGTGGATAGCGGAGGGACAGAAGAGGAGGAGGAGGAGGACTCTGGGCTGCGGCAAGAGTGTGGAGTCTGCCGTAAAGTCTTCGGATCAATATACAAACTCTCCAGACATTTACGAACGCACACTGGCGAGAAACCATTTTTCTGCTTTTGTGGCGAGAAATTCAGCCGATCGGACGTCCTACGCACACACCAGAGGAACAAGCACACGCCGAACACTCACCCTAGCCCTGAGGTGACTGACGGTTCCCCACAGCCAACGAAACCCAAGAAAACGACGAAAAATGAAACAGTTTTTACCTGTCAATACTGCGGAAAAGACTTTAAGGCTGGTTACAAGTTGACAGTTCATTTGAGGTACCACACTGGAGAGAAGCCTTTTATTTGCGACTTCTGCGGAAAAGGTTTCGCGCGTAGAGACCACATGAAGAAACATCGCAAAATCCATACGAAGTGAGTGCGTTTTTCGAGTGCGAGCGAGCGTGTGTGTGCGTCTGTGTTACGAGTGTGTTTTGAGAGTGTTTTGAGAGTGTGTTTGTGAAATCTTGTCATTTTTTACGATTTCTCTCTCTCTCTCTCTCTCTTTTTTTGAGTGCGAGCGAGTGTGTGTGTGCGTCTGTGTTTTGAGTGTGTTTTGAAGTGGCGTTTGTGAGTTTTGAGTGTGTTTTGAGAGAGTTTTGAGTGTGTGTTTGTGAAATCTTGTCATTTTTTACGATTTCTCTCTCTCTCTCTCTCTTTCACTACGTTTTTTGAGTGCGAGCGAGCGTGTGTGTGTGTGCGTCTGTGTTTTGAGTGTGTTTTGAAGTGATGTTTGTGAGTTTTGAGTGTGTTTTGAGAGTGTTTTGAGCGTTTTTTGAGTGCGAACGAGCGTGTGTGTGTGCGTCTGTGTTCTGTGTGTGTTTTGAAGTGACGTTTGTGAGTTTTGAGTGTGTTTTGAGTGTTTTTTGAGTGTGTGTTCGTGAAATCTTGGAATATTTAGCGATTTCTCTCTCTCTCTCTTTCATTGCGATTTTTGAGTGCGAGTGAGTGTGTGTGTATGTCTGTGTTCCGAGTGTGTTTTGAAGTAACATTTGTGAGTTTTGAGTGTGTTTTGAGAGTGTTTTGACTGTTTTTTGAGTGTGTGTATGTGTGTGAAATCTTGTGAGTGTTTTGAGTCATTGTGTTGAGTGTTTGAGTGTGTTTTGAGTGCATTTTGAGTGCATTTTGAGTGCATTTTGATTGTTTTAACTGCAATTTGAAAGTTTTGAGTGTGTGACTGCAATTTGAGTGCATTTTGAGCCTGTTTTGAGTGCGTTTTGATGTGTGTGTGTGTGTGTGTGTGTGTGTATTTTTAAAAGCAATACTAGTCAACTTAGAAATAATTATATCTAGTCAGTGTGTGTGTGTGTGTGTGTGTGTGTGTGTGTGTGTGTGTGTGTGTGTGTGTACATTTTATCAACTTGACCAGAAAATATAATAATAATAATAATAATAATAATAATAGACGTAGTTATAGTAATTGACTACTACTACTACTACTACTACTACTACTACTACTACTACAGGATTTTTCAAGCTTAAAATGCCATTATGCCTGTTAGGAGTAGTAGTAGTAGTAGTAGTAGTAGTAGTAGTAGTAGTAGTAGTTTAATCCCACTTCAACACTGCTATAACTCTCTCTCTCTCTCTCTCTCTCTCTCTCTCTCTCTCTCTCTCTCTCTCTCTCTCTCTCTCTCTCTCTCTCTCTCTCTCTCTCTCTCTCTCTCTCTCTCCTTCGATCTCTCCCCGAGGGACCACAAATCTTCACTAGTGTCAGTCCAGTTACTCCCTTCAAACACACACACACACACACACACACACACACACACACACACACCTAATTAATTGTCTTGTGAACTCAACAGAGAAGGAGATTTTGAGGAAGAAAGCTGAAGAATGAACATAGTAGTAGTAGTAGTAGTAGTAGTAGTAGTGGTAGTGGTGGTGGTGGTAGTATATACCCAAAACACACCATAACACACCAAAATGCACCAAAACACACTCAAAACACTCCAAAACACACTAAAACACACTCAAAACAAGCAAATCAAAATGCACCAAACACACACACCAAACACACCAAAACCAAAACACCTCAAAACACCCAAACACACCCAAAACACACCACAAAACTCAAACACTCAAAACACACTCAAAACACCTCAAAACACACAAAACACACTATAACACACTCAAAACACACTCAAACACATCAAAACACAAAACACACTCAAAACACTCAAAACACACTAAAACACACCAAAACACCTCAAACACACCAAACACCTCAAACACACCAAACACACCAAACACACTAAACACACCAAAACAACACAAACACACCAAAACACACTAAAACACACTAAAACACCACAAACACACCAAACACACCAAAACACCTCACATCAAAAACACTAAAACACAAAAGACACCAAACACACAAAACACTAAACACACCCAAACACACCAAAACACCTCAAAAACACACCAAACACACCAAAAACACCTCAAAACACACAAAACACACCAAACACACCAAACATCTCAAAACACACCTAAACACCTCAAACACACCCAAACACCACAAACACACCAAAACACACAAACACACCAAAACAAAAAAACACACAAAACACCCCAAAACACACTAAACACCTCAACACACCTAAAACACACCAAAACACACTAAAACACCTCAAACACACCAAAACACTCAAAACACCTCAAACACACCAAAACACACTCAAACACACCAAAACACTCAAAACACACAAACACACCAAAACACCTCAAAACACACCAAACACCAAAACACCTCAAACACACACAAAACACCTCAAACACACCAAAACACTTCAAAACACACCAAAACACACCAAAACACTCAAACACACCAAAACACCTCAAAACACACCAAAACACTCAAACAAAACACACACCAAAACACAAAACACACAAAACACCTCAAACACACCAAACACCTCAAACACACTAAAAACACCTCAAAACACACTAAAAACACACAAAACACACCAAACACTCAAAACACCAAAACACCTCAAAACACACCAAAACACCTCAAATCACACTAAAACACAAAACACCTCAAAACACACCAAAACACTCAAAACACAAAACACACCAAAACACACTCAAACACATTCAAAACACACCAAAACACACAAAAACACTCAAAACACACAAAACAACACACCAAACACACTCAAAACACCTCAAACACACTCAAACACACAAACAAACACACCAAAACACCAAAACATCTCAAACACACACAAAACACCTCAAACACACCAAAACACACCCAAAACACCTCAAAACACCTCAAAACATACCAAAAACACCACAAAACACACAAAAACACACTAAAACACACCAAAACACCCAAACACCTCAAAACACACCAAAAACACCTCAAAACACACCAAAACACCTCAAAACACCCAAACACCCAAAACACCTCAAAACACACCCATCAATGCGTGTGTGGGTCTCCATGGCGGTTTAAGGCATTACGTCGTCTACGAATGTCTGTACGTACGTCGTGTCCCTAATTCGACGAGGCAGCCTCTTGTTGTTGTATTTCTCGTAAAAAGACGCACATTTCCGATCTTCTTCTATAGCGACATTGAAAATCAGTCGTTTCAGGCCACAGTGTAAGCTCGTCAAGGTAGGAATTTCGCTACGTTTTGCCTTGAAGCTTAGCCATGTTTGTCGAGTAAGGGTCTACGGAGGGCAGAAGGTTAATGGCCACAGTCCTCACTATTTTAACTGAGATTTGTGCACCATTAGACCATTTTATTGACATTAGCAAGGGTCTATGGAGGGCAGAAAGTTAATGGCCACAGTCCTCACTATTTTAACTGAGATTTGTGCACCATTAGACCATTTTATTGACATTAGCAAGGGTCTATGGAGGTCAGAAGATTAATGGCCACAGTCTTCACTATTTTAACTGAGATTTGTGCACCATTAGACCATTTTATTGACATTAGCAAGGGTCTACGGAGGGCAGAAGGTTAATGGCCACAGTCCTCACTATTTTAACTGAGATTTGTGCACCATTAGACCATTTTATTGACATTAGCAAGGGTCTATGGAGGGCAGAAAGTTAATGGCCACAGTCCTCACTATTTTAACTGAGATTTGTGCACCATTAGACCATTTTATTGACATTAGCAAGGGTCTACGGAGGGCAGAAGGTTAATGGCCACAGTCTTCACTATTTTAACTGAGATTTGTGCACCATTAGACCATTTTATTGACATTAGCAAGGGTGTATGGAGGGCAGAAGGTTAATGGCCACAGTCCTCACTATTTTAACTGAGATTTGTGCACCATTAGACCATTTTATTGACATTAGCAAGGGTCTATGGAGGGCAGAAGGTTAATGGCCACAGTCCTCACTATTTTAACTGAGATTTGTGCACCATTAGACCATTTTATTGACATTAGCAAGGGTCTATGGAGGGCAGAAAGTTAATGGCCACAGTCCTCACTATTTTAACTGAGATTTGTGCACCATTAGACCATTTTATTGACATTAGCTAGGGTCTATGGAGGGCAGAAGGTTAATGGCCACAGTCCTCACTATTTTAACTGAGATTTGTGCACCATTAGACCATTTTATTGACATTAGGAAGGGTCTATGGAGGGCAGAAGGTTAATGGCCACAGTCTTCACTATTTTAACCCCTTGCTAATGTCAATAAAATGGTCTAATGGTGCACAAATCTCAAGGTAAAAATGTGTCCCAGTACTGAAGGGGTTAAAATAGTGAAGACTGTGGCCATTAATCTTCTGCCCTCCATAGACCCTTGCTAATGTCAATAAAATGGTCTAATGGTACACAAATCTCAAGGTAAAAATGCGTCCCAGTACTGAAGGGGTTAAAATAGTGAAGGCTGTGGCCATTAACCTTCTGCCCTCCATACACGCTTTACAAAGTTATTATTATTATTATTATTATTATTATTATTATTATTATTATTATTATTATTATTGTTATTATTATTAAGTGTATGTGTGTGTGTGTATGTATGTGTGTGTGCGTGTGTGTACATAAATCTACATTTGTATCGACTACTACTATTACTACTACTACTATTATTATTATTATTATTATTATTATTATTATTATTAAGTAAATTTCACAGTTCATAATGATAATAATATTGATAATTTCAGTGTTACATATATCATTAGCTGGGTGGCACTGGGAGAGGCTGGGTGGCACTGGGAGAGGCTGGGAGGCACTGGGAGAGGCTGGGAGGCACTGGGAGAGGCTGGGAGGCACTGGGAGAGGCTGGGAGGCACTGGGAGAGGCTGGGAGGCACTGGGAGAGGCTGGGAGGCACTGGGAGAGGCTGGGAGGCACTGGGAGAGGCTGGGAGGCACTGGGAGAGGCTGGGAGGCACTGGGAGAGGCTGGGAGGCACTGGGAGAGGCTGGGAGGCACTGGGAGAGGCTGGGAGAGGCTGGGAGGCACTGGGAGAGGCTGGGAGGCACTGGGAGAGGCTGGGAGGCACTGGGAGAGGCTGGGAGGCACTGGGAGAGGCTGGGAGGCACTGGGAGAGGCTGGGAGGCACTGGGAGAGGCTGGGAGGCACTGGGAGAGACTGGGAGGCACTGAGAGGCTGGGAGGACTGGGAGGCACTGGGAGAGACTGGGAGAGGCTGGGAGGCACTGGGAGAGGCTGGGAGGCACTGGGAGAGGCTGGGAGGCACTGGGAGAGGCTGGGAGGCACTGGGAGAGGCTGGGAGGCACTGGGAGAGGCTGGGAGGCACTGGGAGAGGCTGGGAGGCACTGGGAGAGGCTGGGAGGCACTGGGAGAGGCTGGGAGGCACTGGGAGAGGCTGGGAGGCACTGGGAGAGGCTGGGAGGCACTGGGAGAGGCTGGGAGGCACTGGGAGAGGCTGGGAGGCACTGGGAGAGGCTGGGAGGCACTGGGAGAGACTGGGAGGCACTGGGAGAGACTGGGAGGCACTGGGAGAGGCTGGGAGGCACTGGGAGAGGCTGGGAGGCACTGGGAGAGGCTGGGAGGCACTGGGAGAGACTGGGAGGCACTGGGAGAGACTGGGAGGCACTGGGAGGCTGGGAGGCACTGGGAGAGGCTGGGTGGCACTGGTTTACAAAATCATTTATGTTACACTATCAGTAAGAAATAGTGGTAATAGTAATAGTAGTAATAGTAGTAGTAGTAGTATGAGAGATAGTATTTTTTTTTTATTGAATTTTTTTTCCTTATAGACATATGTAGTGAATGAAATAATAGTAATAATGATTTAGAGAGTTTAATTAGTTAAGAAATGAATATATATATACATACATTATATATATATATATATATATATATACACAAACAAGTCACAGCGGTGGTGGTGGTGGTGGTGGTGGTGGTGGTGGTGATGGTGGTGGTGATGGTGATGAAATAATATTATTGTGATGTAGTTTAAATAAAATTGAATATGCATTTTGTTGCGTGTTTTATTTCAACATCGACGCGTTCTGATGATGACGATGATGATGATGATGATGATGATGATGGTGGTGATGATGGTGGTGCTGGGGATAAGAGGGCGCCATAACATTTAAAGGCTGGACTGACTGCAATGCTATTTGTCTAAGGAACTGAAATATGTCAAACAATTAATTATTTTGGTGTTTTTGTAGCATTTTTTACACCAAAATTCAGAAATGCAGGCAAGATATACAATTTTCTCATCAAAAACGTATTATTTATGTGTTTTATGAAGAAAAAAATGATTGGAAATGTTGTATATTCATTTTGCATTGTTACGGATTAAGTTTCTACGCTAAATTTGTTAAAAAAAAAAAAAAACGTCTTATTTACGTGTTTTTAAGGTGTTTTACTGAAAAAAAACACTCGATTGAAAATGTTGTATATTAATTTTGCATTGTTACATCGTTTATAAACTAAATTTGTTAAAAAAGCGTCTTATTTACGTGTTTTTAAGGTGTTTTACTGAAAAAAAAAAACACTCGATTTCCAAATTTTGTATATTCAAGTCATTTTGCATTGTTACATCGTTTATACACTAAATTTGTTAAAAAAAACCGTCTTATTTACGTGTTTTTAAGGTGTTTTACGGAAAAAAAACCACTTGATTAAGAATTTTGTATATATAATTAATTTTGCATTGTTACATCGTTTCTACACTAAATTTGATAAAAAGCGTCTTATTTACGTGTTTTTAAGGTGTTTTACGGAAAAAAAAACACTCGATTGAAAATGTTGTATATTCAATTAATTTTGCATTGTTACATCGTTTATACACTAAATTTGTTAAAAAAAAAAAGCGTCTTATTTACGTGTTTTTAAGGTGTTTTACGGAAAAAAAACCACTTGATTGAAAATTCTGTATATTCAATTAATTTTGCATTGTTACATCGTTTATAAACTAAATTTGTTAAAAAAGCATCTTATTTACGTGTTTTTAAGGTGTTTTACGGAAAAAAAACACTCAATTGAAAATTCTGTATATTCAATTTATTTTGCATTGTTACATCGTTTATACACTAAATTTGTTAAGAAAGCGTCTTATTTACGTGTTTTTAAGGTGTTTTACTGAAAAAAAAAACACTCGATTTCCAAATTTTGTATATTCAAGTCATTTTGCATTGTTACATCGTTTATACACTAAATTTGTTAAAAAAAACCGTCTTATTTACGTGTTTTTAAGGTGTTTTACGGAAAAAAAACCACTTGATTAAGAATTTTGTATATATAATTAATTTTGCATTGTTACATCGTTTCTACACTAAATTTGATAAAAAGCGTCTTATTTACGTGTTTTTAAGGTGTTTTACGGAAAAAAAAACACTCGATTGAAAATGTTGTATATTCAATTAATTTTGCATTGTTACATCGTTTATACACTAAATTTGTTAAAAAAAAAAAGCGTCTTATTTACGTGTTTTTAAGGTGTTTTACGGAAAAAAAACCACTTGATTGAAAATTCTGTATATTCAATTAATTTTGCATTGTTACATTGTTTATACACTAAATTTGTTAAAAAAGCGTCTTATTTACATGTTTTTAAGGTGTTTTACGGAAAAAAAACACTCGATTGAAAATTTTGTATATTCAATTAATTTTGCATTGTTACATCGTTTATACACTAAATTTGTTAAAAAAACGTCTTATTTACGTGTTTTTAAGGTGTTTTACGGAAAAAAAAAACACTCGATTGAAAATTTTGTATATTCAATTAATTTTGCATTGTTTCATCGTTTATACACTAAATTTGTTAAAAAAAAAAAAAAGCGTCTTATTTACGTGTTTTGAAGGTGTTTTACGGAAAAAAAACACTCGATTGGAAATGTTGTATATTCATTTTGCATTGTTACGGATTAAGTTTCTACACTAAATTTGTTAAAAAAAACCGTCTTATTTACGTGTTTTTAAGGTGTTTTACAGAAAAAAACACTCGATTGAAAATTTTGTATATTCGTCATTTTGCATTGTTACATCGTTTATACACTAAATTTGATAAAAAAAAGTCTTATTTATGTGTTTTTAAGGTGTTTTACTGAAAAAAAAAACACTCGATTGAAAATGTTGTATATTGAAGTCATTTTGCATTGTTAGATCGTTTATACACTAAATTTGTTAAAAAAGCGTCTTATTTACGTGTTTTTAAGGTGTTTTACGGAAAAAAAAACACTTGATTGAAAATTTTGTATATTTAATTAATTTTGCATTGTTACATCGTGTATACACTAAATTTGTTAAAAAAAAAAAAAAGTGTCTTATTTACGTGTTTTTAAGGTGTTTTACGGAAAAAAAACCACTTGATTGAAAATTCTGTATATTCAATTAATTTTGAATTGTTACATCGTTTATACACTAAATTTGTTAAAAAAACGTCTTATTTACGTGTTTTTAAGGTGTTTTACGGAAAAAAAAACCACTCGATTAAAAATGTATATTCAAGTCATTTTGCATTGTTACATCGTTTCTACACTAAATTTGTTAAAAAAGCGTCTTATTTACGTGTTTTTAAGGTGTTTTACTGAAAAAAAACCACTCGATTGAAAATGTTGTATACTGAAGTCATTTTCCATTGTTAGATATCATAATTCTAAGTTTCCAGAGCCCAGCGTGACCTCACTTGACCAATCCCGAACTAAAACTTTCCAATTGCATCTTAAACTCCTTCAACACAGCTTCATCCAGTTTAAGATAGCTCAAAGTACCCAATTCATAACTTAACATTGTCTAGTCTAATTTCAGGCAATCTCGAGGGAAGGGACGGGCCTCTGTGATAGCTATTTCTTGTAGTAGTGGCGTGGAAACATTATCTAGGTTGAGTGGATGGGTGACTGGCTGACTGGGTGTGTGTGGATGACTGTGACTGCCTGACCGAGTGGCTGGCTGATTGACAAATTCTCTTTCTCTTTCTCTCTCTGAGTCACCTAAGAGAGAAATTCATATAGTTTAAATTCTCCTCTTTGTGGCTTGGATGTTGCCCCACTGGTGTCAGCTGTGAGGAATCTTATCAGTGAGGGCAGTGGGACCTTTTAATCCAAAGTTCCCAGCTCTTCCTTGCTGTGTTCCTAGTGTGGAAGGCGTTGATCTGCTGGACTCAGGGGCGTTAGAGGCACCAGGTTGGCCTCTTACTGTATGACACATGCACTGCTTTGGCCAAGAGCTATTTTTATCAGTGAGGGCAGAGGGACCTTTTATCCAAATTTCCTGGCTCTTTCGTGGTGTGTTCCTAGTGTGGAAGGCATTGATCTGCTGGACTCAGGGGGTTTAGAGGCACCAGGTTGGCCTCTTACTCTATGACACATGCGCTGGTTCGGCCAAGAGCTATTTTTATCAGTGAGGGCAGTGGGACCTTTTATCCAAAATTCCTGGCTCTTTCATGGTGTGTTCCTAGTGTGGAAGGCATTGATCTGCTGGACTGAGGGGGTTTAGAGGCACCAGGTTGGCCTCTTACTGTATGACACATGCACTGGTTCACCCCAGAGCTATTTTTATCAATTAGGGCAGTGACACCTTTTATCTAAATTTCCTGGCTCTTTCGTGGTGTGTTCCTAGTGTGGAAGGCGTTGATCTGCTGGACTCAGGGGGTTTAGAGGCACCAGGTTGGCCTCTTACTGTATGACACATGCACTGGTTCGGCCAAGAGCTATTTTTATCAATTAGGGCAGAGGGACCTTTTATCCAAAGTTCCTGGCTCTTTCGTGGTGTGTTCATAGCATGGAAGGCATTGATCTGCTAGACTCAGGGGGTTTAGAGGCACCAGGTTGGCCTCTTACTGTATGACACATGCGCTGGGTCACCTCGGAGCTATTACCATCACCATCACCACCACCACCACCTCCCGTGCTTAAGAGAACGATCTCCATAGCACATACGCTGGTCCACCTCAGTTTTCCCAGCGTGGTATTTGAGGACAAGGCACTCCTCCACTCGGGAACATACTGCCTACATGTACTATAGGCAGGTGATGGAGTGAGGTGGCGTCTAATTGCAAGTCACATCACTGCCTGCATCATCTACTCCCACTTACTTCGTCTCCCTCAGAAAGGCTGACTGTGAGGAACGCCTGCTGATGCTGAGTACTTTTCAACATGGCAGGTGATGGTGTGAGGTGGCGTCTAATTTTAAGTCACGTCACTGCCTGCATCATTTCTATCCCCACTTACTCCCTCTCCCTCAGAAAGATGGCGTGGGCTGTGAGGGACGCCTGTTGTCAACCCTCGGCTATTGTGACTTCAGCTATCACGTTATTGGTATCGCACACCCATGAAAAGCTGCTAAAATGTCATTATCGCGACCTCAGATGCCTGCTATCGCGCGCTCATTGGCCAAAACTGCCTTCCCGCCAAAATCAACTCAGCTATCGCGTTTTTCGGCTATGGCGCGGCTATTTCGGCGCTAATTGGCCATGATAGTCAAGGGTTAAGTGTACAGGTAACTCTGGATATCCACAATAGATGCGTTCCAAGAGGCATCGCGTATTTCAAAACTTAGCGTAAAATAAACTTATAATTCTCACCAGAAACAGGGGGGGGGGTGCTGGAGGGATGTGGTCCAGATCATATAGAAACAAACCGATCTAATTTATTGTATTTTTCCGCTAACGTGTTAACAAAACGTGGAAATGAAGAGTTACCTGTACGTTTCTATAAATCCTGGCCCTGCTTTTTCAACCTACACTTTGAGGTACTGGCTAGCTTTGATCCAGGCCACCACTACTCCCACAGGACGCTGCCAGGCTGGGTTTGTCACCTTCACAATCCTGGCTCTCTAACTTCCTCTGCCGAGATTTTTCAGCCATAAACTCCTAGCACTTGTTGTTAGTGTGGAAAGCTAGCTGGGTTCGAATCTTGTCCACGGTCAGAGTGCAGGTAGGGTTTCCTCACTCAGGGCAACGGTTTCCTAGTTGGTGGAAAGCTAGCTGGTGTATTAGTCTGTGTGTGTTGGTCCTGTCAGTGACGACGAGGTGCCTTCAAGTACACGGGTTCAAATCCTATCCACGGTCAGAGTGCAGGTTGGGCTTCCTCACTCAGGGCAACGGTTTCTAATTGGTGGAAAGCTAGCTGGTGTATTAGTCTTGTGTTTCTTGGTCCTGTCAGTGACGACGAGGTGCCTTCAAGTACACTGGTTCGAATCCTATCCACGGTGAGAGTGCAGGTAGGGTTTCCTCACTCAGGGCAACGGTTTCCTAGCGGGTCGAAAGCATGTTGGTGTATTAGTCTTGTGTGTGTTGGTCCTGTCAGTGACGACGAGGTGCCTTCAAGTACACGGGTTCAAATCCTATCCACGGTCAGAGTGCAGGTAGGGCTTCCTCACTCAGGGCAACGGTTTCCTAGCAGGTCGAAAGCATGTTGGTGTATTAGTCTTGTGTGCATTGGTCCTGTCAGTGACGACGAGGTGCCTTCAAGTGCACTGGTTCAAATCCTATCCACGGTCAGAGTGCAGGTAGGGTTTCCTCACTCTGGGCAATGATTTCCTAGCGGGTGGGTTTTGAAGTAGGAGGCACTACAAAAAGTAACACCCTTTAAAAATTCCCTTCAGACGCCCACATGGTAGAAATTGAAATAAAATAAAAATTAATCTTGTCATTTTTAACCCCTTCAGCACCATGGCATGTTTTTCATATCTTTTTGCGTATATTTGGCAATTTTATACTGCTTCAGAAAATTATATGGTGAAGATTCCAGCCATTAGTCTTCTGATCTCCATAGACCCTTGGTAATGTCAATAAAATCATCTCATTGTACTCAAAACTCGTAAAAATGCGTCCCAGTGCTGAAAAGGTCAATTGTTAGTGATACTGTCCATCTCTCTTCACTTATCAATTGTTGGTGAAGTTGGAAGTCCGGGAGAGAAATATATGTTAAATAACCTTTCATTTTTTTTCATTATTATATATTTTAATGTTTTTTTTTTCGTTTTATTCAATTTGAGTGATTTTAGTATGTTTTAATTTAACTGTTTTTAATTGCTTTTAGATTTTTTTTTTATATAAACATAATGGTTTTTATTAACATATTGTAGTGGTGACAGATGACCCTTGTTGCTGCGGAACGAGTCAAAATCCTGTCCAGTCCAGCTCTTTCGTCATGCATCTACAGATAACTCTCAATTTACATGACAGATACGTTCCAAGAGGCGCCATATGACCCTTGTTGTTGTGGCACTTGGGTCAAAATTCTGTCCAGTCCAGCTCTTTCGTCATGCATCTACAGATAACTCTCAATTTACATGACAGATACGTTCCAAGATAACTAACTTGATTTACTCTTTCTTCATGCGTCTACAGATAACTAACTCAATTTATACGACAGATACGTTCCAAGAGGCGCCAGATGACCCTTGTTGCTGTGGCACTTGAGTCAAAATCCTGTCCAGTCCAGTTCTTTCGTCATGCATCTACAGATAACTCTCAATTTACACGACAGATACGTTCCAAGAGGCGCCATATGACCCTTGTTGCTGCGGCACTTGAGTCAAAATCCTGTCCAGTCCAGCTCTTTCGTCATGCATCTACAGATAACTCTCAATTTATACGACAGATACGTTCCAAGAGGCGCCATATGACCCTTGTTGTTGTGGCGTTTGAGTCAAAATCCTGTCCAGTCCAGCTCTTTCGTCATGCATCTACAGATAACTCTCAATGTACACGACAGATACGTTCCAAGATAACTAACTTGATTTACTCTTTCTTCATGCGTCTACAGATAACTAACTCAATTTACGCGATAGATACGTTCCAAGAGGCGCCATATGACCCTTGTTGTTGTGGCACTTGAGTCAAAATCGTGTCCAGTCCAGCTCTTTCTTCATGCATCTACAGATAACTCTCAATTTACATGACAGATACGTTCGAAGAGGCGCCAGATGACCCTTGTTGCTGTGGTGCTTGGGTCAAAATCCTGTCCAGTCCAGCTCTTTCTTCATGCATCTATAGATAACTCTCGATTTACTCTTTCTTCATGCGTCTACAGATAACTCTCAATTTACACGACAGATACGTTCCAGGAGGCGCCATATGACCCTTGTTGTTGTGGCACTTGGGTCAAAATTCTGTCCAGTCCAGTTCTTTCGTCATGCATCTACAGATAACTCTCAATTTACGCGATAGATACGTTCCAAGAGGCGCCATATGACCCTTGTTGTTGTGGCGTTTGAGTCAAAATCCAGTCCAGTCCAGCTCTTTCGTCATGCATCTACAGGTAACTAACTCGATTTACGCGATAGATGCTTGTAATTTTACGAGGCAAGTCACGTCTGCTGGAGGGGAGCTTTCACATGAGATACGCTTTGCCACGTCACGCAGTCAGACTAGAAGTGGACAACAACCCACGTGATATAAAATTAAAAGTACAGGTAACTCTTGATTTGCGTGATAGATCCGTTACAAGAGGCGCCAGATGAACCTTGTTGCTGCAAAATTCAGTCTAGCTCTTTCTTCTTGCGTCTACAGATAACTCTCGATTTACGTAATAGATCCGTTACAAGAGGCGCCAGATGAACCTTGTTGCTGCAAAATTCAGTCTAGCTCTTTCTTCTTGCGTCTACAGATAACTCTCGATTTGCGTGATAGATCCGTTACAACAGGCGCCAAATGACCCTCGTTGCTGCAAAATTCAGTCTAGCTCTTTCTTCTTGCGTCTACAGATAACTCGATTTACGTAATAGATCCGTTACAAGAGGCGCCAGATGACCCTCGTTGCTGCAAAATTCAGTCTAGCTCTTTCTTCTTGCGTCTACAGATAACTCTCGATTTACGTGATAAATGCGTTCTAAGAGGCATCGCGTATATCGAAATTTGCGTAAAACAAACATATAATTGACAGTAGATGATGCAATGTGGGATGTGGTCAAAACAAGCGTACAAAACACTCTATTTATTAAGCTAAATTAACATGTTTTTATTATTTAACATTCTAAATACTAGAAACCTGTCTACGGTCTCAGTGTAGGTTGGGCTTCCTCACTCACTACGTCACGGCCTTCACCACACACACCACAGTCACTCACCATTAACACAACACTCACTACGTCACGGCCTTCAAAAATGACCCCACATACAGAAGATGGAGGACGTTTTGGGGCCATTTGGGTGAATTATAGGCAGATTGAAGAGGTTTCGTCTGTACTCAGTGCTGGCAGACTGCAAATCAGGCACCAGAAGAGCGGGAGCTGGATCGAAGAGCAACCTCCTTCTGCGAAATAAGCATCCATGAACGCTTGGAGGGACCACTAGTGACAAGGTTGCTCTGAGGTTGCTAGGAACATGTCTCCAGGTGGTGTTGATGTCTTATATACGCATTTATGTTCACTAATCAACATTTCTATTAGCTTTTTACACACGTTGCCCCCAAGAAAGGACTGTTTTGTAATGTATAAAGTGGAAATCTTACGTGGAATGCCCAAAAAATAAAGCAGAGGTGAGATTGGCCACAGATGAAGCAGAGACTCGCGATGACTTGGCCACTTCTTGTTGTGACTGTTTGAGCGTGCATGTTGCTCTCCCCACGATATTAAATGTTTCCACTCCTCTATTGCTATGTCATATCTTAGTATACGCTTATGCCGTGAGAATAACCTGGACTCCCTGCCACTGAGTGATAGTGAATGACTTAAGAAACACCGCTGCAGGAGGTTGCTTTGACGTTAAAGTTTCTTGGATCCAGCTCCTGGCAGCCAATGAGTACTTTTAGGCAGGCTACGAACCTCCACCCGCCAACAGCACTAATCTTTGTCGATGCTATTTTACAAAGGTTGGTATGTGAGCAGGAGGTTGCAGTGGGAGGTTGTCTGTACCAACATACACAACAACGTGCTTCTTGGATCCAGCCCTGGAGCTCACACCTATCGGCCAGCTGTTCGAAATTGCGTGTGGCACTCAGTTTGAAAGTGTGGATGGACCAAATCGCTTATAAACAAACCAATCGTGCAAATTAAATTACCCATAACATTTTTACAGGTGCGTTACAACAAAAACGCGTAAATCAAACATGCGTAAATCAAGTTACCTGCGCTGCCATGTTTGTTTGACTAGTTACAATTGTTAATAATTATCAGTAGGACACAGATGAACTGAAGGAGTTGGCAGATGAACTGAAGGAGTCACTGTAAGAACTGTAGGACTCGCTGTAAGAGCTGTAGGAGTCGCTGTAAGAGCTGTTGGAGTGGCTGTAAGAGCTGTAGGATGAGGTGTAGAAATCAGCAGAGAAGTCTTCAACCTGACATGGAAGACAAATAAAATATAATTAATTTTTTTTCTTCTAAAACATGTATGTAACCCCTTCAGTAGCATGACGCATTTCCCTATTCCTTGTGGTGACTATTTGCTGATTTTCTACAGCTTCACAAACTCATGTCGGGGTTCAAATGGTGAAGACTGTGGCCATTAATCTTCTGACCTCCATTGACCCTTTGTAATGTCAATAAAATGGTCTAATGGTACACAAATCTCAGTACTGAAGGGGTTAGAATAGTGAAGACTGTGGCCATTAATCTTCTGACCTCCATAGACCCTTCGTAATGTCAATAAAATGGTCTAATGGTACATAAATCTCAGTACTGAAGGGGTTAGAATAGTGAAGACTGTGGCCATTAATCTTCTGACCTCCATAGACCCTTCGTAATGTCAATAAAATGGTCTAATGGTACACAAATCTCAGTACTGATGGGGTTAGAATAGTGAAGACTGTGGCCATTAATCTTCTGACCTCCATAGACCCTTCGTAATGTCAATAAAATGGTCTTATGGTACACAAATCTCAAGGTAAAAACACGTTCCAGTACTGAAAGGGTTAAAATCCAACCTCCATAGACCCTTCCTAATGTCAATAAAATGGTCTAATGGTGCACAAATCTCAAGGTAAAAACACATTCCAGTACTGAAGGGGTTAAAATAGTGAAGACTGTGGCCATTAATCTTCTGACCTCCATAGACCCTTGCTAATGTCAATAAAATGGTCTAATGGTACACAAATCTCAGTTAAAATAGTGAAGACTGTGGCCATTAATCTTCTGACCTCCATAGACCCTTCCTAATGTCAATAAAATGGTCTAATCGCACACAAGGTAAAAATGCGTTCCAGTACTGAAGGTTTAGAATAGTGACGACTGAGGCCATTAATCTTCTGACCTCCATAGACCCTTGCTAATGTCAATAAAATGGTCTAATGGTACACAAATCTCAGTTAAAATAGTGAAGACTGAGGCCATTAATCTTCTGACCTCCATAGACCCTTCCTAATGTCAATAAAATGGTCTAATGGTACACAAATCTCAGTTAAAATAGTGAAGACTGAGGCCATTAATCTTCTGACCTCCATAGACCCTTCGTAATGTCAATAAAATGGTCTAATGGTACACAAATCTCAGTTAAAATAGTGAAGACTGAGGCCATTAATCTTCTGACCTCCATAGACCCTTGCTAATGTCAATAAAATGGTCTAATGGTACACAAATCTCAGTTAAAATAGTGAAGACTGAGGCCATTAATCTTCTGACCTCCATAGACCCTTCCTAATGTCAATAAAATGGTCTAATGGTGCACAAATCTCAGTACTGAAGGGGTTGAAATAGTGAAGACTGTGGCCATTAATCTTCTGACCTCCATAGACCCTTCCTAATGTCAATAAAATGGTCTAATGGTACACAAATCTCAGTTAAAATAGTGAAGACTGTGGCCATTAATCTTCTGACCTCCATAGACCCTTGCTAATGTCAATAAAATGGTCTAATCGCAAACAAGGTAAAAATGCGTTCCAGTACTGAAGGTTTAAAATAGTGACGACTGAGGCCATTAATCTTCTGACCTCCATAGACCCTTCCTAATGTCAATAAAATGGTCTAATGGTACACAAATCTCAGTTAAAATAGTGAAGACTGTGGCCATTAATCTTCTGACCTCCATAGACCCTTCCTAATGTCAATAAAATGGTCTAATGGTGCACAAATCTCAGTACTGAAGGGGTTAAAATAGTGAAGACTGTGGCCATTAATCTTCTGACCTCCATAGACCCTTCCTAATGTCAATAAAATGGTCTAATTGCACACAAGGTAAAAATGCGTTCCAGTACTGAAGGTTTAAAATAGTGAAGACTGTGGCCATTAATCTTCTGACCTCCATAGACCCTTCGTAATGTCAATAAAATGGTCTAATGGTACACAAATCTCAGTTAAAATAGTGAAGACTGTGGCCATTAATCTTCTGACCTCCATAGACCCTTCCTAATGTCAATAAAATGGTCTAATGGTACACAAATCTCAGTTAAAATAGTGAAGACTGAGGCCATTAATCTTCTGACCTCCATAGACCCTTCGTAATGTCAATAAAATGGTCTAATGGTACACAAATCTCAGTTAAAATAGTGAAGACTGAGGCCATTAATCTTCTGACCTCAATAGACCCTTGCTAATGTCAATAAAATGGTCTAATGGTACACAAATCTCAGTTAAAATAGTGACGACTGAGGCCATTAATCTTCTGACCTCCATAGAAACTTCCTAATGTCAATAAAATGGTCTAATCGCACACAAGGTAAAAATGCGTTCACGTACTGAAGGTTTAAGATAGTGACGACTGTGGCCATTAATCTTCTGACCTCCATAGACCCTTCCTAATGTCAATAAAATGGTCTAATGGTACACAAATCTCAGTTAAAATAATGAAGACTGAGGCCATTAATCTTTTGACCTCCATAGACCCTTCCTAATGTCAATAAAATGGTCTAATCGCACACAAGGTAAAAATGCGTTCCAGTACTGAAGGTTTAAAATAGTGACGACTGAGGCCATTAATCTTCTGACCTCCATAGACCCTTCGTAATGTCAATAAAATGGTCTAATGGTACACAAATCTCAGTTAAAATAGTGAAGACTGAGGCCATTAATCTTCTGACCTCCATAGAAACTTCCTAATGTCAATAAAATGGTCTAATGGTGCACAAATCTCAGTACTGAAGGGGTTGAAATAGTGAAGACTGTGGCCATTAATCTTCTGACCTCCATTGACCCTTCGTAATGTCAATAAAATGGTCTAATCGCACACAAGGTAAAAATGCGTTCCAGTACTGAAGGTTTAAGATAGTGACGACTGTGGCCATTAATCTTCTGACCTCCATAGACCCTTCCTAATGTCCCTGTTCCTCCTCCTATTCCTTATCTAACTTTACATCCCGTCCACTCCTGCGCTGATGATTACCACCCTTGTAACTTTCCGCAATCTTTCCACAGACGACCAACTCACTAGAAAGTCAAACAGATCCCTCTCTCACATCGCACTAAGCATGAATCAGGAACCATGGCTTATGAATGGCTCTCCTTCAGTTCAGTATAGAAATAGATCAAATATAAGTGTTGGTGTCAATACTTACAGAACTGGATTCATAACTTCCACTGCTGCCGTAGCTTTCACCACTGGTATAGCTTCCACTGCTGCTGGAAGACCCATCACTCAGTACCGGGACTGCCTGGGGACACAGATGCAACCAATGTAGTCTTTGCTCGCCAAGATCTGTTAAGTGTATTTGATATTAACCTCTCTAGTGCTATGACGTGTTTCTATATTCATTCTGCTTGCTGTTTGGTGCTTTTCTACAGCTTCAGAAATTCACGTGAGAGGTTAAAATGGTGCAGACTGTGGCCATTAATCTTCTGCCCTCCATACACCCTTGCTAATGTCAATAAAATGGTCAAATCGTACATAAATCTCAAGGTATAAATGCGTCCCAGTACTGAAGGGGTTAAAATAGTGAAGACTGTGGCCATTAATCTTCTGACCTCCATACACCCTTGCTAATGTCAATAAAATGGTCAAATCGTACATAAATCTCAAGGTATAAATGCGTCCCAGTACTGAAGGGGTTAAAATAGTGAAGACTGTGGCCATTAATCTTCTGACCTCCATAGACCCTTGCTAATGTCAATAAAATGGTCAAATCGTACACAAATCTCAAGGTAAAAATGCGTTCCAGTACTGAAGGGGTTAAAATAGTGAAGACTGTGGCCATTAATCTTCTGCCCTCCATAGATCCTTCCTAATGTCAATAAAATGGTCTAATGGTACACAAATCTCAAGGTAAAAATGCGTCCCAGTACTGTAGGGGTTAAAATGGTACAGACTGTGGCCATTAATTTTCCCGCTCTTGGGACCTCCGCACCTCGTATACCGGTCAAAGGTACGGAAAAGCGAGCGGAGATCCGGACTAAGACGTTTTAATTCATATATTCAACAGAGGATTAATAAAACTTACCAGAGCTTGTTGTGAAGTTTATGTCAGCAGCATTTGGGACCTCCGCACCTCGTATACCGGTCAAAGGTACGGAAAAGCGAGCGTAGATCCGGACTAAGACGTTTTAACTCACATATTCAACAGAGCATTAATAAAACTTACCAGAGCTTGTTGTGAAGTATGTCAGAAGCATTTGGGACATCACCTCGTATACCGGTCAAAGGTACGGAAAAGCGAGCGGAGATCCGGACTAAGACGTTTTAATTCATATATTCAACAGAGCATTAATAAAACTTACCAGAGCTTGTTGGGAAGTATACACCACCACCACCAGCGTCACCCCAACCAGCAGGGGAAGACGCGAACCAGTGCTACTCAAAGCCATTGCGATTATGAAGTCCCAGGGTGAATGTCAGCCCTGCCACGACTCCCAGCCTATATGGACACCCGAATGCTGTCAAAAGATGCAGTTTGTACTAGTTCATGAATAATTCCTTTGTGTCAGTGGCGAGACACCTGTGCTGTGGTGCGATGAACTGTACACACACTCTCACTCACTCTCACTCACTCTCACTCTCACACCTGCGTGGATTTGAGCCATATAGCAAGTGTTCGTGGTTCTACTGACCATAAAGAAAGGAAATTATTTGTAATGGAGATGGAGAGAAAAGTGAGAGTGAGAGGGGAGTGGGTAGGTGACGGATTGGAGAGGAAAAATGTTTA
>NC_059256.1:12866810-12886810 GCF_017591435.1 Portunus trituberculatus | reverse complement strand
GCGAATGAATGACGCTTGATTTGAAGGAGCGAATGGTGATTTATCATTACTGTTACTGTTAGGCCTATATCTCCGTTACTATTAGGCCTATTTAAATTCTGCTTGTGTCTATGAGTTTTTTAATATTTTCTGCATTTTTTGTTTTCTATTAAGTTTTTCTCTATCTGTGTTACTTTTGCTGTTTTTGGCGAATGAATGACGCTTGATTTGAAGGAGCGAATGGTGATTTATCATTACTGTTACTGTTAGGCCTATATCTCCGTTGCTATTAGGCCTATTTAAATTCTGTTTGTGTCTATGAGTTTGTTGATATTTTCTGCATTTTTTGTCTTCTATTAAATTTATCTCTATCTGTCTTAAAATGCCCACAAAACATGCCAAACTGTCTTAAAACGCCCTCAAAATATGCTAAACTGTCTTAAAATGCCCTCAAAACATGCCAAACTGTCTTAAAATACCCTCAAAACATGCCAAACTGTCTTAAAATGCCCTCAAAACATGCTAAACTGTCTTGAAATGCCCTCAAAACATGCTAAACTGTCTTAAAATGCCCTCAAAACATGCCAAACTGTCTTAAAATGCCCTCAAAACATGTCAAACTGTCTTAAAATGCCCTCAAAATATGCTAAACTGTCTTAAAGTGCCCTCAAAACATGCTAAACTGTCTTAAAATGCCCTCAAAATATGCTAAAATGTCTGAAAATCCCCTCAAAACATGCCAAACTGTCTTAAAATGCCCTCAAAACATGCTAAACTATCTTAAAACGCCTCAAAACATGCCAAACTGTCTTAAAATGCCCTCAAAATATGCCAAACTGTCTTAAAATGCCCTCAAAACATGCCAAACTGTCTTAAAACGCCTCAAAACATGCCAAACTGTCTTAAAATGCCCTCAAAATAGCTAATACCACTACCACTACCACTACTACTACTACTACTATCCCTTCAGCATGTGTAGGGGGTGTTACGAGCAGTTAGGAACACCATTTTAACCCCTTCAGTACTGGGACATATTTCTGGCTGAGTTAGGAGTGCGTTTAGACCATTTTTGTTTCGCTAATGTTCGCAAAATGTAAATATGAATAAAGATAACCTACTCGTATGTTGAGTAATATATTCTATGTTTTGTAATATGTAACTGTCTTTTCTGTCCTTTTTTCAGCAAAATTTGTTTATTTATGTGTTTATTCATTGTGAACCACGGATCCTGTCAAGCCTTCAAACACGCAGTCAATAAATATGTTTCTGCAACTTCCTATCTTTTATTGTTTTATCATATTTGTTCTTGTGTTATATGCCTAGCGGGAATCCAAGCCAGCTGATCACTCACGTGCACTGGGTCCTGTGGTGAGGTGGTTTCCTCCTCCTCCTCCTTGGCCGGCTACGGGCTGTTTCGCCGCCAGGTTTTGGATGTTGATGGTGTTGTCTGAGCATTTCTGGGGTGGTGAGTCCATTAGTGGTGTAGTGTGGACGTTGGTGGGACATTGCAGGAGGCCAATGTTGTGAGTGATTAAAGTGTTGTTTAGTATGTTATTATTTCGTGTCTTTAGTGACTATTTATGTATTGATGATTTGTACTGTGAAGTGCTACGGATAGATTTGCAGTGTTGTGAATATATTATTGCCTTGTACTATGATTACTTTGCTTGGAGATTGATATATTTGGCCATGTGTTGCATTATTATTGATAGGATTTATATGTATTTGGGAATTTGCTATGCGGTTCCATGCTGCTTTATTTATTGAGTTTATATGGACTGAATGTGGGGTTATTTGCAGGTTGGATCAATAAACGTTGATACCGCTCGTGGCCCATTTAAGTTCCCACACGAAACAATCCAACAACACTCCTAGATGTTGGAGGGCAACAAATCGGAGGAGGGGGACACCTCAAAGCAAGCCGGAGAGCAAGACAGGGATGCAGTTATCAGGACACTCAAGAAGCATCGCGGCATTGTTAAGGGAAGATTTACATCCAAAGTAAGAATGCTCAATAACCTCCTCCTACAGGACAACCCCATGGAAGTGTTGGATGCAGTGTACAAAGAAATATCGGAATTGTTTGATAAATTAGAAGATGTCAATGTTCAGATATTGCAGGAATGTAGTGAGGATGAACAAAGCCAACATTTAGATTATCTGTGGGATGTGCAGAAGTTGAAATGTGAGTGTCATAGTAAAATTGTTAGGCTTAAAGATGGGCAGACAAGACAACAAAGGATTACCAATGATAACAACTGCAACATTCAAATTAAGAAAGTGGAACCTCCCATATTTAGTGGTGACGTGCGTGATTTTCCCACATTTGTGAAGGACTATACAAGGCTGGTGATAAACCGTCATGGCAAAGATCCTTTTATTCTTAGACAGTCACTGCAAGGAAAGGCAAGGGAGGTGGTGGGAAGACTAGATGATTTTGACGAAATGTGGACAAGATTGAATGACAGGTTTGGATCATCAGCCAAGATAGTGGATGCTGTTTTGGGTGATATTTGTGCATTAAAACCTGTACCAGAAGGCAATAAATCCAAACTCTTGCATATGATAGGTGTAGTAGAGCAAGCTTGGCTAGATTTGGGCAAAATTGGCAAATTACATGAAATAGAGAACTCCCATAGTTTGCTTAAGGTGGAAAGATTGCTTCCAATAGATTTGAAGAAGGAGTGGACTCGTAAAGCAAGAACGTTAGATGATACTGAGAAATTTGAAGAGTTGGTTAAATTTTTGGTAGAAGAAAGAAAGGTAATAGAATATATGGAGGATGACATAAGGACATCAAAGACTGATGTGAAGGCATTAGTGAATGCAGCATCTACTCGGGAGAATGTAGACGAGATGTCTAGTTTGTCGATGGCTATTAGTAAGTTGGCCCAGAGTCAAGAAAATTGCCAGAAACAATTGTTAGACTGTTTCAACAACATGGCACACACAATGATGAGTATCACAAATAATAATCAAGCTCGAGGGAAGCCTTATGGAACGGGTCCGGGTCGTAAAGTACATGCAAGAGGGTGTTGGTATCACAATAATCCATCACACGATATAAGTCAATGTGAAGCCTTCAGCAAATTAGATGATGCATCAAAGATGGAAAGTTTGAAGAGAGCAGGGGCTTGTTTTGTATGTTTGGAGCCTTTTCACATGAGCAGAGATTGTAGCAAGAAGATATATTGCAATGTTAAGATTAATAACACAGATACATGTGGGAAACTGCATCATCCAATATTACATTCATGTTTCTTGAAAGAGTTTCCAATGATCAAGGCAGCAAACAATCTTCTAGATAGAGAAGGTGTACTTTTGACTGTAGGGAAAGTAAGAAGTGGATCACACACCTTATCAACATTTTTTGATTGTGGAAGCAACCTGACAATGATAACCTATAAAGCAGCCAGAAAGTTGGGATTAAAAGGAAAGGAAATCAGCATGTCACTCACGAAGGTTGGAAATCAAACAGAAAGGATAGATTCCTGGGTGTATACAGTTCCATTAGTTGATTCTGAAGGCACACAGTGCACTGTTGAAGCCGTGGGATTTGAGAAAATAACTTCAGATATTGGTGAGGTAAACCTAACCGATATTGCATTCAAGCTAGGAGTAGATCCACAAGAAATTGACAGACCTAAGGGAGAGGTTGATATACTGATTGGCACAGATTATTGTACTCTTCTTCCCACAGTTGCAAAAACGGTAGGAAATCTTCAGCTGATGAAAGGCCGATTTGGATTCTGCGTAAGGGGAGATCAGGGGTTTATTGATGATGGTGGAAAGGGCTTAAATGTTTTTGTGCATCACGTGCAAGGGACCAGGATAGATGACTTCATAATTAAGCCTAGAGTAGAAATGCAAAAGGCCATTGAACAGTTTTTTATGACTGAGGATTTGGGAGTGTCATGTTCACCTAAATGTGGGAGTTGCCGCTGTGGGAGATGCTCATTGAAAGGCCATTTGACAATCAAGGAAGAAAGGGAAGTCAATTTAATAGAGAATGGCTTAACATATGACAGGGAACGTAAAAGGTGGATTGCTGAGTATCCATGGATAAGGGATCCGAATGATTTACAGAATAATTACTCAATGGCATATGCACGGTTGAAATCAACAGAGAGGAGGTTAAACAAAAGGGAATGTTCTTACGCACAAAAATATTGTGAACAAATTCAGGATATGATAGACAGGGGTGTTGCCCGTAAACTAACAAAGGAAGAAATGCTAAACTATGAGGGACCAGTATTGTACTTACCTCACCATGAAGTCCACAAACCTGAGTCTAGATCCACCCCTCTTCGTATCGTATTCAATTCGTCTGCATCCTATATGGGGAGTTCTTTGAATGATTTTTTGGCCAAAGGGCCAGACTGTCTTAACATTTTGGGAGTCTTACTGAGGTTTCGGCAAGACTTTGTGGGTTTGATTGGTGACATCAAGAAGATGTACAATTCTGTGGATATTTCTCTTTTTGATCAAAACTGTCATAGATTCCTTTGGAGAGAGATGGATGCAGACCGCGTACCTGATCATTACGCTTTGACTACAGTTACCTTTGGGGATAGACCGGGTGGAGCAATTGCCATGATAGCTCTCAGGAAAACTTCAGAAATGTCCAATCAGTGCCCAAAAGCCAAGAAGTTGATAGAATGTAACTCTTATGTGGATGATTTACTGACCAGTGTTGTTGATCACAGTGAAGCCCATCGTCTGATGAAGGAAGTGGAGCATATGCTTAGCATGGGAGGGTTTGAAATCAAGGAATGGACAGTGTCAGGTGACAGAAATGTGTCATTGATGCACCCAAAAATTGTAGACTCGAAAGAGGAGAAGGTTTTAGGTTTAAGTTGGGACCCTCAAGAGGACCTGTTCATGTTTAAAGTTCAACTGAACTTCTCAAGGAAAATGAAGAACTGTTTTCAAGGTCCTTATTTGACTGTTGGAGATATAGAAAAGGAATTGCCCGCAGTGCTATCGCGGAGGATGATTCTGAGGCAAGCAGCAAGTATATATGATCCGTTGGGAATGGTGACTCCTTTTACACTGAAAATGAAACTGCTCATGAGGGAGTTAGTGGTGAATATGAGTGCTGATGGCAAAAAACTTGGCTGGGATGAAGCCGTTGATGAAGAATTCCATCGGAAATGGAAATTGTTATTCAAGGAAATGTTTGAAATGGAACATATTTCTTTTAAAAGGTGTTTAAAGCCTAAGGATGCTGTGGGTGATCCTGATTTGGTAGTTTTCTCTGATGGAAGCATGAAGGCATTTGGGGCAGTGGCATATGTGAGATGGCATTTAATGGATGGATCTATTGAATGTACATTGGTTGCATCAAAGAGTAAATTAGCCCCTCTTCGGAAGGTTACTGTACCACGATTAGAGTTGTGTGGGACATTGTTGTCCTGTAGATTAAGACAATTCATAGAAGAAGAGATGGAATGGTCATTTGATACTGTTGTTCATATAACTGATTCAGAGATAGTAAGAGGACAGATCCAAAAGGAATCTTTTAGATTTAACACCTATGTAGGAAATAGAATAGCAGAAATACAAGAGAAAAGTCAACCTAGTGAGTGGTATTGGGTCAGCACTGATAATAATGTTGCAGATTTGTGTACTCGTGGATGCAGACCCAGTCTCCTCCACGAGAACTCTACCTGGCAGCTAGGACCTGAATTTTTAAGATTTCCCAAAGAGGATTGGCCCATCAGTCAGCATTGTAGTGTTGAAATAACAGATGAACTTTATGTCAGAGAGGGAAGGAGTTTATGTACTACAGCTGAAGTGAATGTAGCTCCACATGCTATTGACATTGACAGGTTCAGTGATTATGATAAACTTATAAATGTAACTGCAAGAGTTTTGAATGTGTCACAATCAAGATCACTGTTTGAGTTATCCAGGGAGCCAAATGCACAAGAATTACTGAAGGCAGAAATGTTGATCACACAGGTGCAAAGGAATATAGATGAAAATTGGCAAACAAGGTATCAAAGACTGGGTCCTAGTCAGAATGACAAAGGGGTAATAGTTGTTGGAGCAAGGATAAGCAAATGGCTTAAAACTAACTGGAATCAAGAAGAATATGTATTGCTATTGCCTGAACATCCATTCACTAAGTTATTGATATTACACTTGCATAATCAAGATCATTCAGGAATAGAAGCAACATTGTCTAAATTGCAGAGCAAGTACTGGGTTCCAGGAGCCAGGAAATTGATTAAGAATGTAAAGTCCCGGTGTGTCACATGCAGACGAATTCAAAAGGTGTGCGAAACACAATGTATGGGATCATTGCCAGAAGAAAAACTTAAACCTGCTCCTCCATTTTATAATACATCATTGGATTTGTTTGGACCATTTTGGGTCAAAGCCCCTGTTAAAAGGAGAACTGAACTAAAGGTATATGGGGTAATTTTTACATGTATGGTGTGCAGGGCTGTATACTTGGATATTGCAGAAGGATATGACACAAGTAATTTTTTGAGGACATTTAGGAGATTTGTCAGTGTGAGAGGTTTTCCAAAAGTAGTGCATTCTGATCGAGGTACTCAGTTAGTCAAGGCAAACAAAGGATTGACTGGTGGTATTGTGGATTTGGATTTTGATGAACTTGTAAAATTTGGTGGAAAGGAAGGGATGACCTGGAAATTCACAAGAGGTGCAGATGCTCCCTGGCAAAATGGGTGCTCAGAAGCTCTTATAAAATCAGTTAAAAGAGCGCTTGCTTATTCCATAGGTGATAGAGTTCTTCAGTTCGGGGAGTTGCAAACTGTTTTCTTTGAAGTGGCAAATTTGATTAATGAAAGACCAATAGGGGCAAAACCTGGTTGTGATATTAACCTAGGAACATATCTTTCTCCAAATGATTTATTGTTAGGGAGAACATGTAATAAAGCTCCACCAAGCATGCGTACCACTGACACCAGTCTTTTGAAGTGCTTCAAGTATGTGGATGAAGTAATTAATTGTTTTTGGAAAAAATGGACCCGGGACTTTTTTCCTACACTGATTGTTCGGTCCAAATGGCATGTAGAAAAAAGAAATGTTCAACCTGGTGACGTGGTATTGGTAAAAGACAGTAATACTGTGAGAGGAAAATGGAGATTAGCTCAGGTCATGACTGCAGTGCCAGGTTCTGACAACAAAGTACGCAATGTAACTCTGAGGTACAAGACAAACAAAGCAGGTTTTAAGTATGAAGGTCAACGGGATATGGTTATTGATAGATCTGTGCACAATATTGTAGTTATTTTTCCTGTGGAAGAACAGTACTAGTGGTGGCGGGAGTGTTTCGCAAATGTTCGCAAAATGTAAATTTGAATAAAGATAACCTACTCGTATGTTGAGTAATATATTCTATGTTTTGTAATATGTAATATAAATATATTGATGGTATATTTCATATGGTAGAGTGTTGCGCTTGGCGTTTGTGTTTTGTTGTTGGCCGCTCTTAGTGGGGAGTCCAAGCCAGCTGATCGCTCACGTGCACTGGGTCCTGTAGTGAGGTGGTTTCCTCCTCCTCCTTGGCCGGCTACGGGCTGTTTCGCCGGCAGGTTTTTCCTAGCATTTGTGCAAGGTGCGTACATGCATGTAGGATTGGGTTAAGAGAATACATGTGATAGGCATTGAAGTGATTGATTATTGGCAATGGGATGACAAGGATACAAGTGTTATTTTTTTTTGTAATACTGCAGGTTTTGGATGTTGATGGTGTGGTCTGACCATTTCTGGGGTGGTCAGTACATTAGTGGTGTACTCTGGACGTTGGTGGGACATTGCAGGAGGCCAATGTTGTGAGTGATTAAAGTGTTGTTTACTATGTTATTTTTCGTGTCTTTAGTGACTATTTATGTATTGATGATTTGTACTGTGAAGTGCTACGGATAGATTTGCAGTGTTGTGAATATATTATTGCCTTGTACTATGATTACTTTGCTTGGAGATTGATATATTTGGCCATGTGTTGCATTATTATTGATAGGATTTATATGTATTTGGGAATTTGCTATGCGGTTCCATGCTGCTTTATTTATTGAGTTTATATGGACTGAATGTGGGGTTATTTGCAGGTTGGATCAATAAACGTTGATACCGCTCGTGGCCCATTTAAGTTCTCACGTAGGGTGTTTTAAGGTGATTTTGGTGTTTTTAGGGTTTTTGAGGGTTTTAAGATAGTTTGGTATGTTTTGAGTGTTTTTAAGACAGTTTGACATGTTTTGAGGGTGTTTTAAGATAGTTTGACATGTTTTGAGGGTGTTTTAAGATAGTTTGACATGTTTTGAGGGTGTTTTAAGACAGTTTGACATGTTTTGAGGGTGTTTTAAGATAGTTTGACATGTTTTGAGGGTGTTTTAAGATAGTTTAGTATGTTTTGAGGGTGTTTTAAGACAGTTTGGCATGTTTTGAGGGTATTTTGAGATATTTTGGCATGTTTTGAGGCATTTTAAGATAGTTTGACATGTTTTGAGGGTGTTTTAAGACAGTTTGGTATGTTTTGAGGGTGTGTTAAGACAGTTTGACATGTTTTGAGGGTTTTTAAAGATACTTTGGTGTGTTTTGAGGACATTTTAAGACAGTGTGTTTTGAGGGTGTTATAAGATAGTTTGTCAAGTTTTGAGGGTATTTTAAGACAGCTTGACATGTTTTGAGTGTTTTTTGAGGGTGTTTTAAGAGTTTGGTATGTTTTGAGGGTGTTTTAAGATAGTTTGGCATGTTTTGAGGGTGTTTTAAGACAGTTTGGTATGTTCTGAGGCATTTTAAGATAGTTTGACATGTTTTGAGGGTGTTTTAAGACAGTTTGGTATGTTTTGAGGGTTTTTAAGACAGTTTGACATGTTTTTGATAGCATTTTCAGATAGTCTGGCATGTTTTGAGGCATTTTAAGATAGTTTGGCATGTTTTGAGGGCATTTTAAGACAGTTTGACATGTTTTGAGGCTGTTTGAAGATAGTTTGGTATGTTTTGAGGGTATTTTGAGATATTTTTGGCATGTTTTGATGCATTTTAAGATAGTTTGTCAAGTTTTGAGAGCATTTAAAGACAGTTTGGTATGTTTTGAGGTTTTTTTTAAAGATTGTTTAGCTTGAGGGTTTAAGACAGTTTGTCAAAACATGCCAAACTGTCTTAAAATACCCTCAAAACATGTCAATCTGTCTTAAAATGCCCTCAAAACATGTCAAACTATCCTAAAAAACCTTAAAACATGTCAAACTGTCTTAAAATGCCCTCAAAACATGTCAAACTGTCTTAAACACCCTCAAAACATGTCAAACTGTCTCAAAATACCCTCAAAACATGTCAAACTGTCTTAAAACACCCTCAAAACATGTCAAACTGTCTTAAAATACCCTCAAAACATGTCAAACTGTCTTAAAATACCCTCAAAACATGTCAAACTGTCTTAAACACCCTCAAAACATGTCAAACTATCTTAAAACACCCTCAAAACATGCCAAACTGTCTTAAAATGCCCTCAAAACATGTCAAACGATCTTAAACACCCTCAAAACATGTCAAACTGTCTTAAAAACACCCTCAAAACATGCCAAACTGTCTTAAAACACCCTCAAAACATGCCAAACTGTCTTCAAACACCCTCAAACATGTCAAACTGTCTTAAAACATCCTCAAAACATGTCAAACTATCTTCAAACACCCTCAAAACATGTCAAACTGTCTTAAACACCCTCAAAACATGTCAAACTGTCTTAAAACACCTCAAAACATGTCAAACTGTCTTAAAAAACACCCTCTTAAAAACACGCCAAACTATCTTCAAACACCCTCAAAACATGTCTTAAAACACCCTCAAAACATGTCAAACTGTCTTAAACACCCTCAAAACATGTCAAACTGTCTTAAAACACAAACCTCAAAACATGTCAAACTATCTTAAACATCAAAAAATGTCCTCAAAATATGTCAAACTATCTTAAAACACCCTCAAAACATGTCAAACTATCTTTCAAAATGTCAAACTGTCTTAAAAAACATGTCAAACTGTCTTAAAATGCCTCAAAACATGTCACACTGTCTTCAAACACCCTCAAAACATGCCAAACTGTCTTAAAAAACCCTCAAAACATGCCTTTCCATACTACTACTACTACTACTACCACCACCACCACAACCCCATTAGACCACTAACTAAACACTCTCTCTCTCTCTCTCTCTCTCTCTCTTAACTATACACAGACACACACAGAGTCACACTGACACCCCAGAACAGCGACACAACACAGCACTGTGGTACGGCGGCCTCCCGTACCACAGCGGGGGACTTACATGGTACAGCATGGTACAGTTTGAGGAAGTTATAAGTGTTTGTGTACCTTAAGGCTGTTTTAGACCTTGAGAGAGAGAGAGAGAGAGAGAGAGAGACACATACCTCCCTTCAAAGCCACAGAGACATCAATGGCGCAGATTTCCAGGCTTGACAGCAGAACAGCATCATTGTCAAGGGGGCAGCCTGCAGCATACAGCCTCACCTGAAAATAGTAATAGTAGTAGTAGTAGTAGTATGGAGAGGCATGTTTTGAGGGTATTTTAAGATAGTTTGACATGTTTTGAGGTGTTTTAAGACAGTTTGACATGTTTTGAGGGTGTTTTAAGACAATTTGGCATGTTTTGAGGGTGTTTTAAGACAGTTTGACATGTTTTGAGGGTGTTTTAAGATAGTTTGGCATGTTTTGAGGGTGTTTTAAGACAGTTTGGCATGTTTTGAGGGTGTTTTAAGATAGTTTGACATGTTTTGAGGGTGTTTTAAGATAGTTTGGCATGTTTTGAGTGTTTTAAGACAGTTTGACATGTTTTGAGGTGTTTTAAGATAGTTTGGCATGTTTTGAGGGTGTTTTAAGACAGTTTGGCATGTTTTGAGGGTGTTTTAAGACAGTTTGGCATGTTTTGAGGGTGTTTTAAGACAGTTTGACATGTTTTGAGGGATTTTAAGACAGTTTGGCATGTTTTGAGGTGTTTTAAGACAGTTTGGCATGTTTTGAGGGTGTTTTAAGACAGTTTGGCATGTTTTGAGGGTGTTTTAAGATAGTTTGGCATGTTTTGAGGGTGTTTTAAGACAGTTTGGCATGTTTTGAGGGTGTTTTAAGACAGTTTGGCATGTTTTGAGGGTGTTTTAAGACAGTTTGACATGTTTTGAGGGTGTTTTAAGACAGTTTGACATGTTTTGAGGGTATTTTAAGACAGTTTGGCATGTTTTGAGGGTGTTTTAAGACAGTTTGGCATGTTTTGAGGGTGTTTTAAGACAGTTTGGCATGTTTGAGGGTGTTTAAGACAGTTTGGCATGTTTTGAGGTGTTTTAAGACAGTTTGACATGTTTTGAGGGCATTTTAAGACAGTTTGACATGTTTTGAGGGTGTTTAAGACAGTTTGACATGTTTTGAGGTGTTTTAAGACAGTTTGGCATGTTTTGAGGGTGTTTTAAGACAGTTTGGCATGTTTTGAGGGCATTTTAAGACAGTTTGACATGTTTTGAGGGCATTTAAGACAGTTTGCCATGTTTTGAGGGCATTTAAGACAGTTTGGCATGTTTTGAGGGTGTTTTAAGACAGTTTGCCATGTTTTGAGGGCATTTTAAGACAGTTTGGCATGTTTTGAGGCATTTTAAGACAGTTTGACATGTTTGAGGGTGTTTTAAGACAGTTTGACATGTTTTGAGGGTGTTTAAGACAGTTTGGCATGTTTTGAGGTGTTTTAAGACAGTTTGACATGTTTTGAGGGTGTTTTAAGACAGTTTGACATGTTTTGAGGGCATTTTAAGACAGTTTGACATGTTTTGAGGGTGTTTTAAGACAGTTTGACATGTTTTGAGGGCATTTTAAGACAGTTTGGCATGTTTTGAGGGCATTTTAAGACAGTTTGGCATGTTTTGAGGGTGTTTTAAGACAGTTTGGCATGTTTTGAGGTGTTTTAAGACAGTTTGGCATGTTTTGAGGTGTTTTAAGACAGTTTGGCATGTTTTGAGGTGTTTTAAGACAGTTTGACATGTTTTGAGGGTGTTTTAAGACAGTTTGACATGTTTTGAGGGTGTTTTAAGACAGTTTGACATGTTTTGAGGGTGTTTTAAGACAGTTTGGCATGTTTTGAGGTGTTTTAAGACAGTTTGGCATGTTTTGAGGGTGTTTTAAGACAGTTTGGCATGTTTTGAGGGTGTTTTAAGACAGTTTGACATGTTTTGAGGTCATTTTAAGACAGTTTGACATGTTTTGAGGGTGTTTAAGACAGTTTGACATGTTTTAAGGGTGTTTTAAGACAGTTTGACGTTTTGAGGGTGTTTTAAGATAGTTTGACATGTTTTGAGGGCATTTTAAGACAGTTAGGCATGTTTTGAAGGTGTTTTAAGAGTTTGACATGTTTTGAGGGCATTTTAAGATAGTTTGACATGTTTTGAAGGCATTTTAAGATAGTTTGACATGTTTTGAGGGCATTTTTAGTAACAGCAGCAGTAGTAGTAATAGTAGTAGTAGTAGTATGGAGAGGCATGTTTTGACCTATTGAACAAACAAATGGATAAAACACTCAAAAAATATTTAGTTAGTGAGATGAAGACTTACAAATTACCCAACACTACGTAAATCTTGAAAATTGAACACCCGGAGGTAAGAGGGCAAGAAATTGAACACAAACGCACACACACACACACACACTATGTCGCACGAATGAGGGCACACAAACGCACACACACACACACACACACTATCTCGCACGAATGAGGGCACACAAACGCACACACACACTAAACCTCGCACGAATGAGGGCACACAAACGCACACACACACTAAACCTCGCACGAATGAGGGCACACAAACGCACACACACACACACTATCTCGCACGAATGAGGGCACACAAACGCACACACACACACACACTATCTCGCATGAATGAGGGCACACACACACACACACACTATCTCGCACGAATGAGGGCACACAAACGCACACACACATCCACACTATGTCGCACGAATGAGGGCACACAAACACACACTATCTCGCACGAATGAGGGCACACAAACGCACACACACACACACACTATCTCGCACGAATGAGGGCACACAAACGCACACACACATCCACACTATCTCACACGAATGGAGGCAAGAAATTGAACACAAACGCACACACACGAATGAGAGCAAGAAATTAAACACAAACGCACACACACACACACACACTATCTCACATGAATGAGGCAAGAAATTGAACACAAACGCACAAACGCAGACACACACTATCTCACACGAATGAGAGCAAGAAATTGAACACAAACGCAGACACACACACACACACACACACACACACACACACACACAAACGACAATGAGCTCACACGCAGAACACACTCAAATTAAATCATTAAACAAACGCACACACACACACAGCATCTCAAATATTTGAACACAAACGCACAGCACACACAGCTCACAGCTGTCCCTAACACAGAACACAGCCACGTACACACACTCAGCTAACACACAAAATTAATGGAGGTTTTTGCATATATCACAGCACAGACTAACTTCCACAGCACACACAGCACAACACAGCCCACAGCATGCTCACACACAGCCACAGCCTCGTACAAACTCAGCTAACACAGGAAATGAATACACACACACAGCTATCACAGCACAGACGCACACTTCCACAGCTCACACAGCAAACACAGCACACAGCTTGTCACTAACACAGCCACAGCCTCGTAAAACTACCCACAGAAACAATAAATTAATGCATTTTTGTAGATATCACAGCATCAGACTATTTTCCACAGCAAACACAGCTCACAGCTCGTCCCTAACACAGCCACAGCCTCGTAAAAACTCAGCTAACACAGGAAATTAATAGTTTTTTGCAGATATCACAGCACAGACTAACTTCCACAGCAAACACAGCCCACAGCTTGTCCCTAACACAGCCACAGCCTCGTAAAAACTACCCTAACACAGGAAATTAATAGTTTTTTGCATATATCACAGCACAGACTAACTTCCACAGCTCACACAGCAAACACAGCTCACAGCTTGTCCCTAACACAGCCACAGCCTCGTAAAAACTATCCTAACACAGGAAATTAATCGTTTACTGCATATATCACAGCACAGACTAACTTTCCACAGCTCCCACAGCAAACACAGCTCACAGCTTGTCCCTAACACAGCCACAGCCTCGTAAAATCTATCCTAACACAATAAATTAATCGTTTTTTGCATATATCACAGCACAGACTAACTTCCATAGCTCACACAGCAAACACAGCTCACAGCTTGTCCCTAACACAGCCACAGCCTCGTAAAAACTCAGCTAACACAATAAATTAATCGTTTTTTGCAGATATCACAGCACAGACTAACTTCCACAGCTCACACAGCAAACACAGCCCACAGCTCGTCTCTAACACAGCCACAGCCTCGTAAAAACTATCCTAACACAGGAAATTAATCATTTTTTGCAGATATCACAGCACAGACTAACTTCCACAGCTCACACAGCAAACACAGCCCACAGCTTGTCCCTAACACAGCCACAGCCTCGTAAAAACTATCCTAACACAATAAATTAATCGTTTTTTGCAGATATCACAGCACAGACTAACTTTCACAGCTCACACAGCAAACACAGCCCACAGCTTGTCCCTAACACAGCCACAGCCTCGTAAAAACTCAGCTAACACAGGAAATTAATAGTTTTTTGCAGATATCACAGCATAGACTAACTTCCACAGCTCACACAGCAAACACAGCTCACAGCGCGTCCCTAACACAGCCACAGCCTCGTAAAAACTCAGCTAACACAGGAAATTAATTGTTTTTTTGCATATATCACAGCACAGACTAACTTCCACAGCTCACACAGCAAACACAGCCCACACACAGCTAACACAGCCACAGCCTCGTAAAATCTATCCTAACACAATAAATTAATCGTTTTTTGCATATATCACAGCACAGACTAACTTCCACAGCTCACACAGCAAACACAGCCCACAGCTTGTCCCTAACACAGCCACAACCTCGTAAAAACTATTCTAACACAATAAATTAATCGTTTTTTGCAGATATCACAGCACAGACTAACTTCCACAGCTCACACAGCAAACACAGCCCACAGCTTGTCCCTAACACAGCCACAGCCTCGTAAAAACTCACCTAACACAGGAAATTAATTGTTTTTTGCATATATCACAGCACAGACTAACTTCCACAGCTCACACAGCAAACACAGCAGCAAAGGCCAGAGGGGTGACCAAACTAACCACAATGCTGTGTTAACTTCTAAAACACCCACAGCTCAGTATTCTACAAGCAATTTAGTTGTTTACAAGCAAATTACAAGGACGTTAGATAGATTTAAGTATTTTACAAGCAATTTAAGTATTTTACAAGTAATTTAAGTATTTTACAAGCAAATTACAAGGACGTTAGATAGATTTAAGTATTTTACAAGCAATTTAAGTATTTTACAAGCATTTTACAAGTTAGTTAGTCTAGATTTAAGTATTTTACAAGCAATTTAAGTATTTTACAAGTAATTTACAAGTTAGTTAGCTAGATTTAAGTATTTTACAAGTAATTTACAAGGAAGTTAGTTAGATTTTAAGTATTTTACAAGCAATTTAAGTATTTTACAAGCAATTTAGTCATTTACAAGCAAATTACAAGGACGTTAGGTTAAGTAAGGCAAGGTTCCAGTGATCTACAAGCCTACAAGCGATTTACAAGTTAGTTAGTCTAGATTTAAGCATTTTACAAGCAATTTAAGTATTTTACAAGCAATTTAGTCATTTACAAGCAAATTACAAGGACGTTGGGTTAAATAAGGCAAGGTTCCAGTGATCTACAAGTCTACAAGCGATTTACAAGTTAGTTAGATAGATTTAAGTATTTTACAAGCAAATTACAAGTTAGTTAGTTAGATTTAAGTATTTTACAAGCAATTTAGTCATTTACAAGTAATTTACAAGTTAGTTAGTCTAGATTTAAGTATTTTACAAGCAATTTAGTCATTTACAAGCAAATTACAAGGACGTTAGGTTAAGTAAGACAAGGTTCCAGTGATCTACAAGTCTACAAGCGATTTACAAGTTAGTTAGTCTAGATTTAAGGATTTTACAAGCAATTTAAGTATTTTACAAGTAATTTACAGGTTAGTTAGTTAGATTTAAGTATTTTACAAGTAATTTAAGTATTTTACAAGCAATTTAGTCATTTACAAGCAAATTACAAGGACGTTAGGTTAAGTAAGACAAGGTTCCAGTGATCTACAAGTCTACAAGCAAGTCTACAAGTTAGTTAGATAGATTTAAGTATTTTACAAGCTATTTAAGTATTTTACAAGTAATTTACAAGTTAGTTAGTTAGATTTAAGTATTTTACAAGCAATTTAAGTATTTTACAAGCAAATTACAAGTTAGTTAGATTTAAGTATTTTAGAAGCAAATTAAGTATTTTACAAGCATTTTACAAGTTAGTTGGTCTAGATTTAAGTATTTTACAAGTAATTTACAAGTTAGTTAGTTAGATTTAAGTATTTTACAAGCAATTTAAGTATTTTACAAGCAAATTACAAGTTAGTTAGTTAGATTTAAGTATTTTAGAAGCAAATTAAGTATTTTACAAGCATTTTACAAGTTAGTTAGTCTAGATTTAAGTATTTTACAAGCAATTTAAGTATTTTACAAGCAATTTACAAGTTAGTTAGATTTAAGTATTTTACAAGCAATTTAAGTATTTTACAAGTAATTTACAAGGAAGTTAGTCTAAATTCCATCATTTTACAAGCAAATTAATTACTACTACTACTACTACTACTACTACTACTACTACTACTACTACTACCACCACCACCACCACCACCACCACCTACCTCAGCTTCTGGGAGAGATTCTGCCGCGCACACAAACGCACGTACATCTCCCACACACTGGCCCTCCTGTACGTCGAGCGTGTGCGTGTTCTGGGCGCGTACACACAGCTGCATCTTGGCCTCTGTGTGTGTATGTGCGTATGAGAAATGCGTACATGACTGCTTGTTTGCATACATAAATAGGTAGGTGGATTAAATTATATATATATTTTTTTAGTTTTTTTGCTGTAACTCGTAAACGGAGGATTATAGAAGAAAATGCCATAGAGGGTTATTGATAGAGAATCCTTCAATACACCTACATGCCAACTTTCATGCCTCTATCCTAACCCTGTGGAGAGATAGAGAATAAAATAAAAATGTCATCTTTCAATTCGCTCTAACTCACCAAATTATTAACAAATGTCATAGAAGATTAGTGATACGGAATCCTTCAATATACCCACATGCCAACTTTCATGTCTCTATCCTAACCCTGTGGAGAGATAGAGAGAAAAAGAATAAAATAAAAAATGTCATCTTTCTTAAAGAAAAACGGAGCAAAATATTAAAAAATGTCATAGAAGATTAGTTATACGGAATCCTTCAATACACCTACATGCCAACTTTCATGCCTCTATCCTAACCCTGTGGAGAGATAGAGAGAAAAAGGATATATTCAAAATGTCACATCTTTCTTAAATTCGCTCTAACTCAAAAACGGAGCAAAATATTAAAAAATGCCATAGAAGATTAGTGATACAGAATCCTTCAATATACCTACATGCCAACTTTCATGCCTCTATCCTAACCCTGTGGAGAGATAGAGAGAAAAAGGATATATTCAAAAATGTCATCTTTCTTAAATTCGCTCTAACTCAAAAACGGAGCAAAATATTAAAAAATGTCATAGAAGATTAGTGATACAGAATCCTTCAATACACCTACATGCCAACTTTCATGCATCTATCCTAACCCTGTGGAGAGATAGAGAGAGAAAGGATAAATTCAAAAATGTCACATCTTTCTTATATTTGCTCTAATTAAAAAACGGAGCAAAATATTAAAAAATGTCATAGAAGATAAGTGATACGGAATCCTTCAATACACCCACATGCCAACATTCATGCCTCTATCCTAACCCTGTGGAGAGATAGAGAGAAAAAGGATTATTAATTATTAACTTTTACCATAGACACACAGATAGACAGACAGACAGACAGACAGAGGAGGAGGAGGAGGAGAAGGACATGTCAAACTGTCTTAAAATGCCCTCAAAACATGCCAAACTGTCTTAAAATGCCCTCAAAACATGCCAAACTGTCTTAAAATGACCTCAAAACATGTCAGTCTTAAAACGCTCTCAAAACATGCCAAAACACCCTCAAAATATGTCAAACTGTTTTAAACGCCCTCAAAACATGCCCAGCTGTCTTAAAATATCTATATATTGCATCATTATGGTGTTTTGAGGGCATTTTAAGAGTTTGACAGGTTTTGAGGGCATTTTAAGAGGCATTTGAGGGCATTTTAAGACAGACTGACATGTTTTGAGGGTATTTTGAGACAGTTTGACATGTTTTGAGGGCATTTTGAGACAGTTTGACATGTTTTGAGGGCATTTTAAGACAATTTGACATGTTTTGAGGGCATTTTAAGACAGTTTGACATGTTTTGAGGGCATTTTAAGACAGTTTGACATGTTTTGAGGGCATTTTAAGACAGTTTGACATGTTTTGAGGGCATTTTAAGACAGTTTGGCATGTTTTGAGGGCATTTTAAGAATTTAGCATGTTTTTAAGGCATTTTAAGACAGTTTGACATGTTTTGAGAGCATTTTAAGACAGTTTGACATGTTTTGAGGGCATTTTAAGACAGTTTGACATGTTTTGAGGGCATTTTAAGACAGTTTGACATGTTTTGAGGACATTTTAAGACAGTTTGACATGTTTTGAGGGCATTTTAAGACAGTTTGACATGTTTTGAGGGCATTTTAGACAGTTTAGCTAAGATCAGACCATTTTATTGACATTAGCAAGGGTCTATGGAGGTCAGAAGATCATTAATGGCCAGTCTTCACTATTTTAGAAACTCCATAGAGACCATTGGCACTCTCGCAAAGAAGCCATCCCCAAAGAGAGAGAGAGAGAAAAAGAGAAGAGGAGGAGAAGGAAGAGGAGGAGGAGGAGGAGGAGGAGGAGGAGGAGAAGAAGAAGGAGGAGGAGGAGAAGGAGGAGGAGGAGGAGGAGGAGGAGGAGGAGGAGGAGGAGGAGGAGGAGGAGGAGGAGAAGGAAGAGAGAGGAAGAAGAAGAAGGAGAAGGAGAAGGAGGAGGAGGAGGAGGAGGAGGAGAGGAGAAGGAGAAGGAGGAGGAGGAGGAGGAGAAGAAGAAGAAGAAGAAGAAGGAGAAGAAGAAGGAGAAGGAGGAGGAGGAGGAGGAGGAGGAGGAGGAGGAGGAGGAGGAGGAGGAGGAGGAGGAGGAGGAAAAGGAAGAATATCAACTCCTCCTCCTCCTCCTCCTCGTCTTCCTCTTCCTCTTCCTCCTCCTCCTCCTCCTCCTCAACCACCATCACAACCTCAACCACACGTGCTGTAATGTTTACCTTCACAAAACCCTTATTAACCACCTTCCCCTTATCTCCCCGCGCTCCCCTTGGCCCAGCGGGGAGACTAATGATCCAGGGACATGTGGACCAATAGGCAAGGGCAGGGACCCATTAGTTAGAGAGAAATAATAAAAAATGATAGACGATATGCGGGACTAACCTGTCTGTGCTACTAATGGCGGTAAAGAAGGAGCTGCGCATGCGTGCTTTGATAAATATTAAAGTCTTATTTTGTTTATTTTTGTAGATTTCTTTAGTTTTTGGTTCAGTTTAGGTAATTTGAATTTTATAATGTATTTTTTGTTAGATTTTGAGTTTTTATGGTGTTTAGAATGTTTTATTTCAAACTGATATTTTGAAGGCATTTTACATTATTTTATGTTTAGTTTAATATCAAAAGGCTTTTAGAGTTTCTTCAAATTATTTTTGATAGTTTTGATTTTTTTTTAATGATTTTCTGGTTAATTTTTGGAGTTTTAATGGCATTGCGTGTTCTTTTCATTTCAAACTGATATTTTGAAGGCAATTTACGTTATATTATAT
>NC_059256.1:12849310-12851810 GCF_017591435.1 Portunus trituberculatus | reverse complement strand
TATCTTAAAACACCCCAAAATATCTTAAAACACCCTCAAAACACACTAAAATCTCTTAAAACACCCTCAAATGTCTTAAAACACCCTCAAAACACCCTAAACTATCTTAAAACACCCTCAAAACACGCCAAACTATCTTAAAACACCCTCAAAACACCCCAAACTATCTTAAACACCCTCAAAACACCCCAAAATCTCTTAAACACCTCAAAACACGCCAAACTAACTTAAAACACCCCAAAATGTCTTAAAACACCCTCAAAACACCCCAAAATCTCTTAAAACACCCTCAAAACACCCCAAACTATCTCAAAACACACCAAAATATCTTAAAACCCCTCAAAACACACCAAACTATCTTAAAACACCACAAAATATCTTAAAACACCCTCAAAACACACCAAAAACCCTTCAAACACCCTCAAAACACCCCAAAAACCCTTCAAACACCCTCAAACCTAACTAACAAGGCTGTATTGACCCTCTCACAACACCAGGTGAGCGAGTTTGACCCCTTTATTGAGTGGACAGACGGACACTGCTAAACTACCTTAAAACACTCTCAAAACACACCAAACTAACTTAAAATACCCCAAAATGTCTTAAAACACCCTCAAAACACCCCAAAATCTCTTAAAACACCCTCAAAACACGCCAAACTATCTTAAAACATCCCAAATGTCTTAAAACACCCGCAAATGTCTTAAAACACCCTCAAAACACCCCAAACTATCTCAAAACACACCAAAATATCTTCAAACACCCTCAAAACACACCAAAAACCCCTTAAACCTAACTAACAAGGCTGTATTGACCCTCTCACAACACCAGGTGAGCGAGTTTGACCCTGAGTGGACAACACACTGCCAAACTATCTTAAAACACTCTCAAAACACACCAAAATCTCTTAAAACACCCTCAAAACACGCCAAACTATCTTAAAACACCCCAAAATGTCTTAAAACACCCTCAAAACACGCCAAACTATCTTAAAACACCCCAAAATATCTTAAAACCCCTCAAAACACACCAAAATCTCTGAAAACACCCCAAAATGTCTTAAAACCCCCTCAAAACACACCAAAAACCCTTCAAACACCCTTAAAACACACCAAAAACCCTTCAAACACCCTCAAACCTAACTAACAAGGCTGTATTGACCCTCTCACAACACCAGGTGAGCGAGTTTGACCCCTTTATTGAGTGGACAGACGGACACTGCCAAACTATCTTAAAACACTCTCAAAACACACCAAATTATCTTAAAACACCCCAAAATGTCTTAAAACACCCTCAAAACACACCAAACTGTCTTAAAACACCCTCAAAACACACCAAACTATCTTAAAACACCCTCAAAACACCCCAAAATGTCTCAAAACACCCTCAAAACACACCAAACTATCTTAAAACACCCTCAAAACACGCCAAACTATCTCAAAACACCCCAAATGTCTTAAAACACCCTCAAAACACACCAAACTATCTTAAAACACCCTCAAACACACCAAAATCTCTTAAAACACCCCAAAATGTCTTAAAACACCCTCAAAACACCCCAAACTATCTTAAAACACCCCCAAATGTCTTAAAAACACACCAAAATCTCTTAAAACACACCAAAATATCTTAAAACACCCTCAAAACACACCAAAAAATCTTCAAACACCCTCAAAACACACCAGAACCCCTCAAACCTAACTAACAAGGCTGTATTGACCCTCTCACAACACCAGGTGAGCGAGTTTGACCCCTTTATTGAGTGGACAGACGGACACTGCCGGTTTGTGTACCCGATGGAGCAGGAGGAGGCCAAGCGACACTCTTCTGGCTGGGCAATGAGAAACACGAACAATCACAATGTTAATATATTGAAGAAATCCTGCCTTGGAGTAGTGGTGTGTTCCCTAAGGTGTACACTTGACGGTGGACTGAAGGTAAGAGTGTGTGTCTGTGTGTCTGTGTGGTTTTGAGGGTGTTTTGGGGTGTTTTTGTGGTGTTTTTGGGGTGTTTTGAGATGTTTTGGGTGTTTTGAGGAGTGTTTTGAGATGTTTTGAGGGTGTTTTGGTGTTTTGTGTTTTAAGATGTTTGGGTGTGTTTTAAGATAGTTTTGGGTATTTTGTGTTTTAAGATGTTTTGGGTGTTTGAGGGTTAAATTCAAAACATGCCAAACTGTCTTTCAAAACATGTCAAACTGTCTTAAAATGCCCTCAAAACATGCCAAACTGTCTTAAAATGCCCTCAAAACATGCCAAACTGTCTTAAATGCCCTCAAAACATGCCAAACTGTCTTAAAATGCCCTCAAAACATGCCAAACTGTCTTAAAATGCCCTCAAAACATGCCAAACTGTCTTAAAATGCCCTCAAAACATGCCAAACTGTCTTAAAATGCCCTCAAAACATGCCAAACTGTCTTAAAATGCCCTCAAAACATGCCAAACTGTCTTAAAATGCCCTCAAAACATGTCAAACTGTCTTAAAATGCCCTCAAAACATGCC
>NC_059256.1:12839310-12841810 GCF_017591435.1 Portunus trituberculatus | reverse complement strand
AAAGGCTCTAGTTGAAGTAATAAGGGTTTTAAGAGTGTTTTTGTGGTTCTAGAGGCAGAGTGACAACATTTCTGCATTATTAACAGGAGAAACACTCTTTTGAAAGGCTCTAGTTGAAGTAATAAGGGTTTTTAAGAGTGTTTTGTGGTTCTAGAGGCAGAGTGACAACATTTCTGCATTATTAACAGGAGAAACACTCTTTTGAAAGGCTCTAGTTGAAGTAATAAGGGTTTTTAAGAGTGTTTTTGTGGTTCTAGAGGCAGAGTGACAACATTTCTGCATTATTAACAGGAGAAACACTCTTTGAAAGGCTCTAGTTGAAGTAATAAGGGTTTTAAGAGTGTTTTGTGGTTCTAGAGGCAGAGTGACAACATTTCTGCATTATTAACAGGAGAAACACTCTTTGAAAGGCTCTAGTTGAAGTAATAAGGGTTTTTAAGAGTGTTTTGTGGTTCTAGAGGCAGAGTGACAACATTTCTGCATTATTAACAGGAGAAACACTCTTTGAAAGGCTCTAGTTGAAGTAATAAGGGTTTTAAGAGTGTTTTGTGGTTCTAGAGGCAGAGTGACAACATTTCTGCATTATTAACAGGAGAAACACTCTTTTGAAAGGCTCTAGTTGAAGTAATAAGGGTTTTTAAGAGTGTTTTTGTGGTTCTAGAGGCAGAGTGACAACATTTCTGCATTATTAACAGGAGAAACACTCTTTTGAAAGGCTCTAGTTGAAGTAATAAGGGTTTTAAGAGTGTTTTTGAGGTTCTAGTGACAGATAAACACTGAAATAGTGTAGGATGCGCTCAAATGGTCTGGGATGGTCCAAAATATTCTGGAATGCTCTGAAATAGTATTGGAACCCTTTGCAATGGTGTTGACTATCCTGAAATGGTCTGAAATGAAGTGGATTATCCTAAAGTAGTTTGAGTGTAAAAAAAAAAATTCCGTTAAAACCGTTAAAACCGTTGGGATATTTGAAAATTTAAATGTTTTTCTTGAATACGGATGGAAATTTTTAAAAGAGAATTAGTGAAAAAAAATATTTGGTCTGAGTGACAAATTTTTGAAAGCAAGTGTGTTTTTGTACAGTGGTTAAAAATACGTTAAAAACCGTTAGATTTGAATTTTTAAATACTAAAACATGACTTTTTTTTTTTCCCAGAGTGGTGTTGGATGCTCTGACTGACAAATTTTCAATAGCAATTGTGTTTTTGTGAAGTTAAAAAAATTCGTTAAAAAACCGTTACAGATTTGAATTTTAAATGCTGATATTTCACGTTTTTTTTTTTTATATCATAGTTGATTTTAGAAAACGCTATGTTGATGTTAAAGTTAAAAACCGTTAAAAACCGTTGGAGATATTTGAAAATTTGAATGTTTTTGAAAATTGAATTACGTAATATTAAAAACGATTTAATTTTAGAAAACAGAATGTCGTAGTCGTTAAAAAAATAGGAAACCGTTAAAAACCGTTAAGCTATTTGAAAATTTGAATGTTTCTTCTTAATTTGAATTACGAAGAAATATTCAATTATTTAATTTTAGAAAACGGAATGTCGAAGTCATTATAAAAGACAAAACCGTTAAAAACCGTTAAGATATTTGAAAATTTAAATGATTTTCCTTGAATATGAATAAAAATATTTAGAATAAAAGAATGTGATAGAAAAAAACTGTAATAATAACAAACACACAAATAAGAGAAAAGAAAACCGTTAAAAACCGTTAAAATATTTGAAAATTTGAACGTTTTTTATTCAAATTTTAACAAGGAAAGAGAAAGTTAAAGAAAGCATTTTATACCAACAAACAACACAAAAGAAAAAGACCGTTAAAAACCGTTAAGATATTTGAAAATTTGAACGTTTTTTCAATTTTTGAAGAAAGAAGTGAGTGAAGAAAACATTTTGCAATAACAACAATAACCAAGTAAAAAAAACCAAAAACCGTTAAAAACCGTTAAGATATTTGAAAATTTAAATATATACAAAACAAAATTTCACAAGAAAGAAGAGAAAATGAAAAAAACCCATTTCATAACAACAAACAAAAAATTGAAATAAAAAATCGTTAAAACCGTTAAGATATTTGAAAATTTAAATATATACAAAAACAAAATTTCACAAGAAAGAAGAGAAAATGAAAAAAACCCATTTCATAACAACAAACAAAAAATTGAAATAAAAAAAATCGTTAAAAACCGTTAAGATATTTGAAAATTTAAATATATACAAAAACAAAATTTCACAAGAAAGAAGAGAAAATGAAAAAAACCCATTTCATAACAAACAAAAAATTGAAATAAAAAAAATCGTTAAAAACCGTTAAGATATTTGAAAATTTAAATATATACAAAAACAAAATTTCACAAGAAAGAAGAGAAAATGAAAAAAACCCATTTCATAACAACAAACAAAAAATTGAAATAAAAAAAACCGTTAAAAACCGTTAAGATATTTGAAAATTTAAATATATACAAAAACAAAATTTCACAAGAAAGAAGAAA
>NC_059256.1:12834310-12836810 GCF_017591435.1 Portunus trituberculatus | reverse complement strand
GCTACTACCTGTGTGTGTTTCTTATCGCTGTAGATCAATGCTAGAAGCGCCTCTCTCTCTCTCTCTCTCTCTCTCTCTCTCTCTCTCTCTCTCTCTCTCTCTCTCGTGTGATTATAATAACAATAATAATAATAATAATAATAATAATAATAATAAGAAGAAGAAGAAGAAGAGGAGGAGGAGGAGGAGGAGGAGGAGGAGGAGGAGGAGGAGGAGGAGGAGGAGGAGGAGGAGGAGGAGGAGGAGGAGGAGGAGGAAAAATATAATTGATAATTTTCCTCTCTTCCTAAAACCAGTAGAGAGAGAGAGAGAGAGAGAGAGAGAGAGAGAGAGAGAGAGAGAGAGAGAGAGAAAACATGACTACAAAACATGTCTTCTCTCTCTCTCTCTCTCTCTCTCTCTCTCTCTCTCTCTCTCTCTCTCTCTCTCGCTCAAATCACTGCAACTGGGCAGCCAGCCAAAAGTAGTTTATGCAGGCAACGCTCTCTCTCTCTCTCTCTCTCTCTCTCTCTCTCTCTCTCTCTCTCTTTCTCAGGACGACGCACCCACCTCCTAATTTGTAACAACGTCTATTGAGAGAGAGAGAGAGAGAGAGAGAGAGAGAGAGAGAGAGAGAGAGAGAGAGAGAGAGAGAGAGAGAGAGAGAGAATACACACACAACCGTTAATACACATAATAATATCTTCTTCACGTGTGTGTGTGTGTGTGTGTGTGTGTGTGTGTGTGTGTGTGTGTGTGTGTGTGTGTGTGTGTGTGTGTGTGTGTGTGTGTGTGTGTGTTGCATAAGCACATGAAGAAATATATGAATAGTAGTAGTAGTAGTAGTAGTAGTAGTAGTAGTAGTAGTAGTAGTAGTAGTAGTAGTAGTAGTAATAATAATAATAATAATAATAATAATAATAATAATAATAATAGTAGTAGTAGTAGTAGTAGTAGTAGTAGTAGTAGTAGTAGTAGTAGTAGTAGTAGTAGTAACAGTAGTTGTAGTATTGATAAAATTGAGAGAGAGAGAGAGAGAGAGAGAGAGAGAGAGAGAGAGAGAGAGAGAGGAGGTGGTGGAGAAGCGTGCCTACCTCAGATGCGGGTACAGGTGATTCTCTCTCTCTCTCTCTCTCTCTCTCTCTCTCTCTCTCTCTCTCTCTCTCTCTCTCTCTCTCTCTCTCTCTCATTTTCCTCCATTTCTCCTTCCTTCACTATTATTATTGTTACTACTACTACTACTACTACTACTACTACTACTACTGCTACTACTACTATTATCAGTAGTAGTAGTAGTAGTAGTAGTAGTAACAGCATTAACCCTTTCAGTACTAGGACGTGTTTCCATATTCATTGTGGTGACTATTTGGTGATTTCTACAGCTCCACAAGTTACCTCCACACTTCTCCTCCACCACAGCCCTTCCTCCATCTTTCCTCCACCTTCCCTCCAAGTCTGACTATCCTACCACTCTTCTATCATAGTCAAAATAGTACTTTTCTAAGATAGTGTAAAAAGATCTAGTATATTTTTTTTCTCTCCATCTCTCAATTCTTTCCTCCATATCTCCCTTCACAAGTTACCTCCACGCTCCTCCACCTATACAGACCTTCCTCCATATCTCCTCCATCTTCCCTCCAATTTTGACCATCCTACCACCCTTCCTTCATAGTTAAAATAGTAGTTTTCTATGATAGTCTCTACTAAAAACTAGATATTTTTTTTAGATTTTTCCACTACACGCCTCTCTCTCTTCTTTCCTCCATATCTCCCTCCACAAGTTACCTCCACGCTCCTCCACCTATATAGACCTTCCTCCATGTCTCCTCCACCTTCCCTCCAATTTTGACTATCCTACCTCCCTTCCTTCATAGTTAAAATAGTACTTTTCTATGATAGTCTCAACTGAAAACCAGATATTTTTTTCAGATTTTTCCTCTACACGCCTCTCTCTTCTTTCCTCCATATCTCCCTCCACAAGTTACCTCCACGCTCCTCCACCTATATAGACCTTCCTCCATGTCTCCTCCACCTTCCCTCCAATTTTAACTATCCTACCTCCCTTCCTTCATAGTTAAAATAGTACTTTTCCAAGATAGTAAAAAAAGATCTAGTATATTTTTTTTCTCTCCATCTCTCTCAATTCTTTCCTCCATATCTCCCTCCACAAGTTACCTCCACGCTCCTCCACCTATAGAGACCTTCCTCCATGTCTCCTCCACCTTCTCTCCAATTTTGACTATCCTACCTCCTTTCCTTCATAGTTAAAATAGTACTTTTCTAAGATAGTATAAAAAGATCTAGTATATTTTTTTTTTCACTCCATCTCTCTCAATTCTTTCCTCCATATCTCCCTCCACAAGTTACCTCCACGCTCCTCCACCTATATAGACCTTCCTCCATGTCTCCTCCACCTTCCCTCCAATTTTGACTATCCTACCTCCCTTCCTTCATAGTTAAAATAGTACTTTTCTAAGATAGTCACTGTCTTTAAATGCCCTCAAAACATGAGTCTCCCTAT
>NC_059256.1:12826810-12829310 GCF_017591435.1 Portunus trituberculatus | reverse complement strand
CCCGGGACTGGCTTGCGCGGTGGGGCTAAGAAGAGAGATAGAGAGGGAGGGATACGGGTTTATGAGCCGGGAGATGGAGACAAAAATGGGTGTTCATTCATACAGAGAGAGAGTTAATATGCGTGTGTAGAGTTTAGACTTTAGAGAGAGGATATTAGAGAGTTAGAGACAGAGAGAGAGAGAGAGAGAGATTGATATGAGGAAATGATTGTTTTGGTGTGTTTTTGGGTGTTTTTGGGTGTTTTGGTGTGTTTTTGGTGTGTTTTTGGGTGTTTTGGGGTGTTTTGGTGTGTTTTGGTGTGTTTTGGTGTGTTTTGGTGTTTTGGGGTGTTTTGAGGTGTTTTGGGTGTTTTGGGGTGTTTTGAGGTGTTTTGGTGTGTTTGAGGTGTTCTGGTGTGTTTTGAGGTGTTTTGAGGTGTTTTGGTGTGTTTTGGGGTGTTTTGATGTGTTTAGGGTGTTTGAGGTGTTTTGGTGTGTTTTGAGGTGTTTTGAGTGTTTTGGGGTGTTTTGAGGTGTTTAGTGTGTTTTGAGGTGTTTTAGTGTGTTTTGAGGTATTTTGGTGTGTTTTGTTGTGTTTTGAGGTGTTTTGGTGTGTTTTGAGGTGTTTTGTTGTGTTTTGAGTTGTTTTAGTGTGTTTTGGTGTGTTTGAGGTGTTTTGGTGTGTTTTGGTGTGTTTGGGGTGTTTTGAGGTGTTTTGGTGTGTTTGAGGTGTTTTAAGGGTGTTTTGGTGTGTTTGAGATGTTTGGTGTGTTTGAGGTGTTCTGGTGTGTTTTGAGGTGTTTGAGGTGTTTTGAGGTGTTTTGAGAGTGTTTTAGTGTGTTTTGAGGTGTTTAGTGTGTTTTGGTGTGTTTTGGTGTGTTTGGAGTTGTTTAGTGTGTTTGGTGTGTTTGAGGTGTTTGGTGTGATTTGGGGTGTTTGAGGGTGTTTTGAGGTGTTTTGGTGTGTTTTGGCGTGTTTTGGTGTGTTTTAGTGTGTTTTGGGGTGTTTAGAGGTGTTTTGGTGTGTTTTGAGAGTTAGAGCGAGAGAGAGAGAGAGAGAGAGAGAGAGAGAGAGAGAGAGAGATTCACATCATATATAAAGATTGTATAGTTTTAGCTGGGATTGACTACTACTACTACTACTATTACTACTACTACTACTACTACTACTACCACCACCACCACCTCTCTCTCTCTCTCTCTCTCTAACCTTACCAAACTTTCTTCACTCAAAGTGGCAGACGCTGTGGAGGTGGTCATATCCGCAGCGGCTGTGGCTGTGGGGGCTGTAGCTGTGGCGGCGGGGGCTGTGGCTGTGGCTGTGGCGGCGGCGGCTGTGGTAGTTTGCTGTGTTACGAATGAAAACCGTTTTGCCCTTGTTAATTCCGTTTCCAAATTCTTGACCTGTTTTTGAAGCGCGTTGATTTGCGTCTGTGGGAGAGAGAGAGAGAGAGAGAGAGAGAGAGAGAGAGAGAGAGAGAGAGAGAGAGAGAGAGAGAGAGAGAGAGAGAGAGAGAGAGAGAGAGAGAGAAGCACCATAAATGAATGTTAATATAATATCACTTGGTCTCAGAAACACCCCAAAACACTCAAAACACCTAAAACACCTAAAACACTCAAAACACACAAAAAACAACCAAAAACACCCAAACACAAACACCTCAAAACACCTCAAAACACACCTACACACAAAACACACCAAAACACTCAAAACACCCAATACACACTCAAAACATCTCAAACACACCTAAAACACAAAACACACTCAAAATACCTCAAAACACAAAACACCAAAAACACACCCAAACATACCCAAAACATCCCAAAACACCCCAAAACACCCGAAAACACAGCAAAACATACCTTTAAATCAGCATTCTCCTTGACAATTTCACCTCCTCCTCCTCCTCCTCCTCCTGCTCCTCTTCTTCTTCCTTCCTCTGCCAGCTCCTCCTCTTCCTCCTCCTCCTCCTCCTCCTCCTCCTCCTCCTCCTCTTCTTCTCTTGTCACACTCATCCGTAAGAAGCTCAATTCGTATCTTTAAATCCTCGATAACTCTCTCCTTGTCTTGTGTCAAAGCTCGGGCAGTCTCAGCAAACTCCATCTAGGGAACATTATTATTATTATTATTATTATTATTATTATTATTATTATTATTTGTGGTGTTTTTAGGGTGTTTTTGTGGTGTTTTTGGGTGTTTTGTGGTGTTTTGTGGTGTTTTGTGGTGTTTTTGTGTGTTTTTTGTGTGTTTTGGTGTGTTTTGAGGTGTTTTGGGGTGTTTTGTGGTGTTTTTGGGTGTTTTTGAGGTGTTTTGGTGTGTTTGAGGTGTTTTGGGTGTTTTGAGGTGTTTTGTGGTGTTTTGTGTGTTTTGGTGTGTTTTGTGTGTTTGAGGTGTTTTGGGGTGTTTGAAGTGTTTTGAGGTGTTTTGGTGTGTTTGGGGTGTTTTAGGGTGTTTGAGGTGTTTGTGGTGTTTTGGGGTGTTTGAGGTGTTTTTGAGTGTTTTAGTGGTGTTTTGAGGTGTT